>NW_025219971.1:28402-33512 GCF_014825855.1 Bombus pyrosoma | reverse complement strand
TATAACGTATAATGTTATGTAGTATTACGATATATAGTATAACGTTATGTAGTATTACGTTATAACGTATGACATTATATAGTATTTTCGACATAACGTATAACGTTATATAGTATAACGTTATAGCGTATATTGTTATGTAGTATTACCTTATAACGTTTAACGTTATATAGTATTACGATATAACGTAGAACGTTATATAGTTTTACGTTTCAGCGTGTAACGTTATATGGTAATACGCTATAACGTATAACGTTATGTAATATTACGATATAACGTGTAACGTTATGTAGCATTACGATATAACGTATAACGTTATGTAGTAGTACGTTATAACGTATAACGTTATGTACTATTACGATATAACGTATAACGTTATATTGTATTACGTTATGACGTATATCGTTATATTGTATAAAGTTATAACGTATTACATTATATAGTAGTGCCTTATAACGTATAACGTTTTATAGTATTACGTTATAGCGTATATCGTTATATGCCAATACGTTATAATGTATATCGTTATGTAGTCTTACGGTACAACGTATAACGTTATATAGTATTACGCTATAACGCATAACGTTATGTAGTATTACGTTATAACGTATAACGTTATGTAGTATTACGTTACAAGTTATAACGTTATATAGTATTACGTTATAACGTATAACGTTTTGTAGTAATACATTATTGCGTATATCGTTATATGGCAATACGTTAAAACGTATATCGTTATGTAGTCTTACGGCACAACGTATAACGTTATATAGTATTTCGTTACAACGCATAGCGTTATATAGTAATACGTTATAACGTAAAATATTATGTATTATTACGTTATAACGTATAACGTTATGTAGTATTACGTTATAACGTATAACGTTATGAAGTATTACGTTAAAACGTATAACGTTATGTAGTATTACGTTATATCGTATAACGTTATGTCGTATTACGTTTCAACGTAGGTCGTTATGTAGTATTTCGTTATAACGTATAACGTTATATAGTATCACGATAGAACCTATAACGATATATTGTAATACATTATAACGTATAATGTTATGTAGTATTACGATATATAGTATAACGTTATGTAGTACTACGTCATAACGTATGACATTATATAGTATTTTCGACATAACGTATAACGTTATATAGTAAAACGTTATAGCGTATATTGTTATGTAGTATTACCTTATAACGTTTAACGTTATATAGTATTACGATATAACGTAGAACGTTATGTAGTTTTACGTTTCAACGTGTAACGTTATATGGTAATACGCTATAACGTATAACGTTATGTAATATTACGATATAACGTGTAACGTTATGTAGCATTACGATATAACGTATAACGTTATATAGTATTACGATATAACCTATAACGATATATTGTAATACATTATAACGTATTAATGTTATGTAGTATTACGTTATATAGTATAACGTTATGTACTATTACGTTATAACGTATAACGTTATATGGTAATACGTTATAACGTATAATGCCATGTAGTATTACGTTATAGCATATATTGATATGTATTATTACCTTATAACGTTTAACGTTATATAGTATTACGATATAACGTACAACGTTATATTGCATTACGTTAAAGCGTATAACGTTGTGTATTATTACGTTACAGCTCATAACGTTATATGGTTATACGTTATAACGTATAACGTTATGTAGTATTACGTTCGGTAATGGAAATACGTTCATCGGCTGCAAGACCGAAGAATTTCCAAGCAGTACAAGATATAACTTTCGAGGGCAGAGTCATTTATAGGGGAAATCGAACGTAACAAAAACATAGTTAGAGAAAGAACTATGAGTCAACCAATTGCGAGAGCCAAACCCCAATTCCAAGGAACGCTCAATGCAAGAAGAAATGTCGTGCTGGGCAACACCGCACATCCAAAGTCAATTGGTGCACTTGCGGGGGAAAAGCGTTAATGGGTCGACCACCGCCCAAATGTTTCAAATAAAATCAAACATTTCATTTAGCCAACGTTTGTAGCCAACAGCGAAATTTTCCACCAGCCAGCCAAAGAAACTTACTGTCTCCGAGAAATTACCATAGAGCGACGGACGAAAAGTATATGAATCTCGAGAAAGATGCGGAAGTGGACCGACAATACGAATTAACATTATCATTGGAAGACTCCTCACAATTTCCATGGGACAAAATCTTGGACTACAGTGATATTTAATAGATACAGATGCCGGTATAAACATAGTTAAACGGTCAAAAATCATTTCCCCTCCGCTAAAAGGCGACAAGAAATCATTATGGTCAATAACAAATACGATACAGACAAATATGTTTACCTTAGAATCTGTGACAAAAGAAACAAATTGTATATAGTACCTGACGACTTCCCACTGATTGCAGACGGAATCATAGGGTTACCAATGCTGGAAAGCTGTTGATACAAAATTACAAACAACCAGATCCAATTCAACGATCATGTATTCGTATTTCAGCCACCACAGGTAATTTCTCCAGGACAGATCAGAGTCGAAACAATTTATCTGGACAAGAGACCAACGCAAGTATGTTTCTGCAATACTGATGAGTAACCAATACCAATTTCTTATGATCTCTCTAATGAAGATGATCTCGAACAAATTCAAAAATTCAAACACATAATTAGAACAAGCCATATTGCAAAGAATTTCCGCATTCCTATCGAAAATTTCCTCTTGCACTACATTGACGTATTCAACTTAGACACAGACACTTTACCATGCACCGATTTAACAAAACACATCATCACGTTGAAAGAAAACAAGATCATAAACACAGAATCTTATAGACCACACACTGACATGTTACAGACCGCTGCACACAAATTAGAAATCGAAAAACAGATCAAAGAAATGATAAACAAAAACATAATCGAAGAATCAGACTCGCCGTACAATAGTCCGGTATGGGTAGTCCCCAATAAATCGGATGCCTCCGGAAAACAAAAAC
Source organism: Bombus pyrosoma (assembly GCF_014825855.1). Lineage (NCBI taxonomy): Eukaryota > Metazoa > Arthropoda > Insecta > Hymenoptera > Apidae > Bombus > Bombus pyrosoma. Next base: position 30,519 of record NW_025219971.1, on the reverse strand, counting down.
GGCGCATAGTGATAGATTTCCGTAAGTTAAACGAATTAACTGATCAAGACGCGTACCCTTTGCCAAACATTGACGATACACTCTCACAATTAGGAAACGCGAAATTTTTTCCCGCACTAGACCTCTCTCCTGGCTTTCATCAAATACCAATGGACGTAACATCAAAGAAATATACAGCTTTTAGCACGCCTCAGGGACACTTTCAATACAGTCGAATGTTGTTTGGATTGAAAAACGCCCCAGCTACATTCCAACGCATGATGCACACAACACTTCGCGGGATTATTAAATAAATATTGATTCGTTTATTTAGACGACATCATAATATTCGGAAGTACGATTCGACAACATAACGACAACCTAGGTTCAATGATAAATCCGCGGTCAACGGGATAACAAAATGCGCTTCCTCCCAAAATCCAAGTTGTACCCAACTTCCTTGTCTACGGTACAAGAATTACTGAACTAACTCTTTGTTAAAACATAGAATATCCACCGGGCGTAAAGACGCTATGCAACTCGCTAATGGGACCTCAGGAGAGAATGACTTTCCGTCACGATGATGCTGCAGAGGAAAGCTATGATAGGGTGTATCTAAGGAAACGAGGTCATCGGATTCGTGGAAAGATGCCTTCGTTCGGAAAGTGAGGGAAATTGACGTTGCCGTTAATTGGTCAATTTCCATGTTGGTGGTTATAGAAGTATGCTAGCCGCCTGCCACGTCCCGCGCTCCGCACGTGCCGTAACGAAAACTACAATTTGAAATTCTACCAATCAAGAACAACTCGCGATTTGAATAAAGCAATAAAATAATCTATAATTTAACTATGATTCGAAAATTCTACCAATCAAGAGTAACTCGCGATTTGAATAAAATAATAAAATAATCTATAATTTAACTACGATTCGAAAATTCTACCAATCAAGAACAACTCGTGATTTGAATAATATAATAAAAATAATCTATAAATTTAACAATTCAAACTGTGATTCGGAATTCTATCAATCAAAGTAATCCGCGATTTGAGTAAATCTATGATTTAATTCAAACTACAATTTAAAATTCTATCAATCAAGAGCAATCCGCGATTTGAGTAAATCTATGATTTAATTCCAACTACAATTTAAAATTCTATCAATCAAGAGCAACCCTCGATTTGAACAATATATTAAAAATAATCTATGATTTAACAATTCAAACTACAATTTAAAATTCTATCAATCAAGAGCAGCCCGCGATTTGAACAAACTAATTAATAAACTATGATTGTGTACGAATTGACAATCCAAATGGTTAGCCGAACAATTAAGAACAATCTATGATTTGACAATTGAATAAACTACGATGTAAGATTTTAATCAATCAAGACTAATTCGCGATTTGAATAAATTAAGTAATTAAACAAGGAAAGGAAAAGGAACAGACCAGGAATACATACTTTAATAACAAATGTGAAATACATAAAATATATATGTATTCCCTACCCTAGATAAATAGCAATAAAATACATAAAATATACAAATTACAATTAACTTGCGTAACTGGAAAAAGATACAATACCACACATTATTAAAATTAATTCCATGAATAAACTGCATCCTGGGGAACATATATAAATATTTATATGTGAAAAGAATAAAAAAACAATTAAAATACACAATATTACATTATCGAAACTAGTTGACATGTTAGTAAATTTAAGGAAATTATACATGAATATTATATTGTAAAACTTATATATATATGTGTGTGTTTTATATTATTAACAATCAATAATCCAGTAAATATAAAAATATATAATACGCGAAACTACAGTATTAAGATAATCTAGCGTTTAAAATCGAAACACTTTATACAAGTCACATTGTGAAACACATATCTACATACATATATATATATATATATAATAAATCTAGAATGTTACGTATTTACTTGTTTGGTTTTTTGTTAATTTGAACGAAAAGAAAACTGAACGATAGTAGTTGAAATATAAATTTAAATTTCCGATTAATACGGTAGTTGCTGCCACCAGAAATAGTCTAAGGACTATTTCGAAGATAAAATTTTCTTTTATTTTAATTTTTACTTAGTATTAAAAGAAATTGCTGTGCTACAG
>NW_025219971.1:25344-27902 GCF_014825855.1 Bombus pyrosoma | reverse complement strand
ATGATGATATAACGTATAACGTTATATAGTACTACGTTATGACGTATAACGTTGTATAGTATTACGTTATGAGGTATAACGTTGTGCAGTATTATGATAAAACGTATAACGTTATACGCTATTACGATATAGCGTATAACGTTATACGGTATTACGATATAGCATATAACGTTATATAGTCCCACGTTATGACGTATAACGCTCTGTAGTATGATAATATAACTTATAACGTTATATAGTACTACGTTATGACGTAAAACGGTGTGTAGTATTATGATACAACGTATAACGTTACATGGTATGACGTTATAACGTATAACCTTATACAGCATTACGATATAACGTATAACGTTATATAGTAATACGTTATGGCTTATAACGTTATATATACTACGTTATGACGTATAACGTTCTGTAGCATGATGATATAACGTATAACGTTATATGCTCTTACGATATAGCGTATAACGTTATACGGTATTACGATATAACATATAACGTTATATAGTACTACGTTATGACGTATAACGTTCTCTAGTATGATGATATAACGTATAACGTTATATGCTAGTACGATATAGCGTATGACGTTATACGGTATTACGATATAACATATAACGTTATATAGAACTACGTTATGACGTTTATAGTTATATAGTATTACGTTGTAACGTATAACGATATATAGTATTACGTTATAAGGTGTAACGACATATAGTACTACGTTATGACGTAATATGTTGTGTAGTATTTTGATATAACGTGTATCGTTGTATGGTATTGCGTTATAGTGTATAACGTTATATGGTATTACGATATAGCGTATAACGATACACGGTATTACGATATAACATATAAAGTTATATAGTTCTACGTTACGACGAATAACGTTATATAGTATTACGTTATGACATATAACGATGTGTAGTATTCTGAAATGACGTATAACGTTATACGTTTCTACGATTCAGCATTTAATGTTATACGGTATTACGATATAACATATAACGTTGGATAGTACTACGTTATGGCGTATAACGTTGTATAGTATTACGTTATGACAGATAACGTTGTGTAGTATTATGATATAACGTATAACGTTATATGCTATTACGATATAGCGTATAAGGTTATACGGTATTACGATATAACATATAACGTTATATTGTACTACGTAATGACGTATAACATTCTGTAGTATGATGATATAACGTATAACGTTATATAGTACTACGATATGACGTATAACGTTGTATAGTATTACGTTATGACGTATAACGTTGTGCAGTATTATGATATAACGTATAACGTTATATGCTATTACGATATAGCGTATAACCTTATACAGCATTACGATATAACGTATAACGTTATATAGCAATACGTTATGACTTATAACGTTATATATACCACGTTATGACGTATAACGTTCTGTAACATGATGATATAACGTATAACGTTATATGCTCTTACGATATACGTATAACGTTGTACGGTATTACGATATAACACATAACGTTATATAGTACTTGGTTACGACGTATAACGTTGAATAGTAATACGTTATGACGTATAACGATGTGTACTATTATGATATAATCTATAATGTTACATAGTATGACGTTATAACGTATAACCTTATACAGTATTACGATATAACGTATAACGTAAAATAGTAATACGTAATGACTTATAACGTTATATATACAACGTTATGACGTATAACGTTCTGTAGTATGATGATATATCTTATAACGTTATATAGTACTGCGTTATGACATAAAACGATGTGTAGTATTATGATATAACGTATAATGTTATATGCTATTATGATATAGCGTATAACGTTATACGGTATCACGATATAACATATAACGTTATATAGTACTACATTATGACGTACAACGTTGTATAGTATTACGTTATGACGTATAACGATGTGCAGTATTATGATATAACGTATAACGTTATATGTTACTATGATACAGCATATAATGCTATACGGTATTACGATATAAGATATAACGTTGTATAGTACTACGTTATGACGCATAACGTTCTGTAGTATGATGATATAACTTATAGCGTTATATAGTAGTACTTTATGACGTAAAACGATGTGTAGTATTATGATGTAACGTATAACGTTACATGGTATGACGTTATAACGTATAACCTTATACAGCATTACGATATAACGTATAACGTTATATAGTCGTACGTTATGACTTATAACGTTATATGTACTACGTTATGACGTATAACGTTCTGTAGTATGATGATATAACATATAACGTTATATGCTATTACGATATAGCGTAAAACGTTATACGGTATAACGATATAACGTATAACGTTGTATAGTACTACGTTATGACGTACAACGTTGTATAGTATTACGTTATGACGTATAACGATGTGCAGTATTATGATATAACGTATAACGTTATATGTTACTACGATACAGCATATAACGTTATACGGTATTACGATATAACATATAACGTTATATAGTACTACGTTATGACGTATATCGTTATATAGTACTACGTTGTAAT
>NW_025219971.1:23171-24844 GCF_014825855.1 Bombus pyrosoma | reverse complement strand
TACCATATAACGTTATACGTCATATCGTAATACTATATAACGTTATACGCTATAACGCGATACTACATAACGTTATACGTTATATCGTAATGCTACATAACGTTATACGTTATATCGTAATACTATATAGCGTTATACGTTGTTACGTAATACTACATTACGTTATACGTTATAACGTAACACTACATATCGTTATACGGTATATCGTAGTACCATATAACGTTATACGTTATATCGTAATACTATATAACGTTATATATTATAACGTAATGCTACATAACGTTATACGTTTTATCGTAATGCTACATAACGTTATACGTTATATCGTAATACTGCATAACTTTATACGTTATAACGTAACACTACATATCGTTATACATTATATCGTAATACTACATGTCGGTATACGTCATTTAATAATACTATATAGCGTTATACGTTATATCGTAATACCATATAGCGTTATACGTTATAACGTAATACTACATAACGTTATACGTTATATCGTAATACCATATAAAGTTATACGTTCTAACGTAGCACTACATATCGTTATACGTTATGTCGTAGTACCATATAACGTTATACGTCATATCGTAATACTATATAACGTTATATGCTATAACGCGATACTACATAACGTTATACGTTATATCGTAATGCTACATAACGTTATACGTTATATCGTAATACTATATAACGTTATACGTTATAACGTAATTCTACATAACGTTATACGTTATAACGTAACACTACATATCGTTATACGTTATATCGTAATACTACATATCGGTATAAGTTATTTAATAATACTATATAGCGTTATACGTTATATCGTAATACTATATAGCGTTATACATTATAACGTAATGCTACATAGCGTTATACGTTATTTTATAATACACTATAGCGTTATACGTTGTTACGTAGTACTACATAACGTTATACGTTATATCGTATTACTATATAACGTTATACGTTATAACGTAATTCTACATAACGTTATACGTTATAACGTAATACTACATATCGTTATACGTTATAACGTAATTCTACATAACGTTATACATCATAACGTAACGCTACATAACGTTATACGTTATTTAATAATACTATATAGCGTTATACGTTATATCGTAATACTATATAGCGTTATACGTTGTTACGTAATACTACATTACGTTATACGTTATAACGTAACACTACATATCGTTATACGTTATATCGTAGTACCATATAACGTTATACGTTATATCGTAATACTATATAACGTTATACATTATAACGTAATGCTACATAACGTTATACGTTATAATGTAATGCTACATAACGTTATACGTTATATCGTAATACTGCATAACTTTATACGTTATAACGTAACACTACATATCGTTATACGTTATATCGTAATACTACATATCGTTATACGCTATGTAGTAGTACCATATAACGTTATACGTTATATCGTAATACCATATAACGTTATACGTTATAACGTAATACTACATTACGTTATACGTTATTTCGTAATACTATATAGCGTTATACGTTGTTGCGTAGTACTACATAACGTTATACGTTATATCGTAATACTACATATCGTTATACGTTATATAGTAATACTATATAGCGTTATACGTTGTTACGTAATACTACATTACGTTATACGTTAT
>NW_025219971.1:21474-22671 GCF_014825855.1 Bombus pyrosoma | reverse complement strand
AATTTAATGTACGAAAGAAACACAATGTAAAAAAGGAATACCGCTTTGCTCCTTTCTTTATCCTTCATACATTACATTTGACAAAATTAAATTTAATATGACCGCTAAACTAATGATTTTTTTACATAAATAGGTTAATACTTTCTATAAAAAATATCGTGATGGATCAATTGATGTGTTAAAAAATATATGGTTTCATTAAAAGAACGATGATGGTCTTGAAATCTTTTTAAAGACTAACTTCCGGAAAAAATATCACTTACCATTATATGTGTCCCTCTAAAAAGTATAACTTTCATCTCTGAAGATTTTCCATGCGGAAAATTAATAACTGAGATATATATTTAGGTGTTCCTATTTAAATGCTTCAAAGGAAAGTATTAAATTTATTATCACAATATTATACAAATGAAGTACAATATTACTGTTCTTTTAAAACGAAAATAACGAATATCTCCAGATTTGGTTTTTTGGCATGGAATAACGAGATACATCAATCGCGACGTAAATAAATGTAATTTTATTCTTAGAAACTGTAGTTGTCTGCAAATTTCTCCTACGTGGCCACCTGTAAGGAAACTAACAAATTGTGTCTTCTACGACACCATTTAACTCTTGCTTGAAAGGTTTTTTCGTACAGTAACTAATCTTGTAATAGTTGAATTTGTTTTAGGTGATCTATTTCATGTGCTGAGAATTAATTTCTTGTTTCTTCATTAATATGACACTGTTTACTCTTTCTTCGTTCTTTCTCTCTGACTGCAGAATATAAACAATGTAAATATAAATAATATAAATAATATTGTAAATAATGTCAATGTAAACGAAAATGGAACATTATGGTCATTTCCTAACGGAACGGTTCATTTCGAGCAAATGAATCGTACATATCAATATTTTTCTAATTTATTTATAATTTCATGTAAATATTTCAGGAGCACATAAAAACTTAAACAAACTCTAGATTTTAATAATTGTTCATGCTATATTGTAGATCTATGATTCTTTTCTCCTACAGAAACTTACATCGAGTAACTTACGCTACTTGAAGGACTACCAGATGATCATTTTCCGGCGGGGCAGCCAGCTACGCTCACTCGTTCTCGAACCCCCGAGCAGGTCGGACCCCTCGCCGGAGTTAGACCTGTCAATGAGCGTACCCCATCGTTCACAGTAGCTAACAGTGACTATCAGTAA
>NW_025219971.1:19821-20974 GCF_014825855.1 Bombus pyrosoma | reverse complement strand
TATATCGTTATATGGTAATACGTTATAACGTCTAAAGATAGTTAGTAACACGATATAACGTATAACGCTACGTAGTGTTGCGTTACAAAGTATAACGTTACAAGTATTACGTTTTAACGTATAACGTTATATAGTATTACCATATATCCTATATCGTTCTGTAATATTACTGTATGACTTATAACGTTATGTAGCATTATGTTACAACGTACAAGGTTATGTAGTATTACGTTACAACGTGTAACGTTATATTGTATTACGTATAACGTATAACGTTATGTAGTATTACGTTATAACGTATAACGTTATGTAGTATTACGTTATAACGTATAACGCTATGTAATATTACGTTACAACGTATAACGTTATGTAGTATTACGTTATAACGTATAACGCTATGTAGTATTACGTTATAGCATATAACGTTATGTAGTATTACGTTATAACGTATAACGCTATGTAGTATTACGTTATAACGTATTTCGTTATATAGTGTGACGTTATAACGTATAACGTTTTGCAGTATTACGTTATAACGTATGACATTATGTAGTGTTACGTTACAACGTATATCGTTATATAGTATTACGTTACTACGTACAGCGTTATATAGTATTACGTTGTAACGTATAACGTCAGATAGTATTACGTTATAACGTATAACGTTATATAGTACTACGATATAACGTATATCGTTATATGGTAATATATTATAACGTATAAAGTTATGTAGCATTACGTTATACCATATAACGTTATGTAGTCTTACGTTACAACGTATAACGTTATATAGTACTACGTTATAACGTATACATTTATGTGGTAATACGTTATAACGTCTAACGTTTTGTAGTATTACGATATAACGTATAACGTTATGTAGTATTACGTTTCAACGTATAACCGTATGTAGTATTACGTTATAGCGTATAACGCTACGTAGTCTTACGTTACAACGTATAACGTTATGTAGTATTACGTTATAACGTATAACGTTGTGTAGTATTACGTTAAAACGAATAACGTTATCTGGTATTACGTTACAACGTATAACCTTATGTAGTATTACGTTATAACGTATAACGCTATGTAGTATTACGTTATAACGTATTTCGTTATATAGTGTGACGTTATAACGTATAACGTTTTGTAG
>NW_025219971.1:17543-19321 GCF_014825855.1 Bombus pyrosoma | reverse complement strand
ATTACCTTATAACGTATAACGTTACCTGGTATTACGTTATAACGTATAACGTTATATACTATTACGTTATAACGTTTTACGTTATATAGTATTACGTTATAACGTATAACGTTATATGAAATTACGTTATAACGTATAACGTTATGTAGTATTACGATATAACATACAACGTTATGCAGTATTACGTTATAACATATAATGTCAGATAGTATTACGTTTTAACGTATAACGTAATGTAGTATTACGATATCACATATAACGTTATATAGTATTACGTTATAACGTATAACGCTATATGGTTATACGTCATAACGTATAACGTTATGTAGCATTACGTTATAACGTATAGCGTTATGTAGTATTACTTTTTAACGTATATCGTTATGTGGTATTACGATATAGCGTATAACGTTATGTAGCATTATGTTAAAACGTATAACGTTATGTTGTATTACGTTATAACGTATAACGTTATGTAGCATTACGTTATAATGTATAACGTTATGTGGTATTACGATATAACGTATAACGTTATGTAGTATTACAATATAACATATAACGTAATGTAGCATTACGTTATAACGTAAAACGTTATGTAGTTTTACGACATAACGTTTAACGTTATATAGTATTACATTATAACGTATAACGTTACATGGTATTACGTTATAACGTATAACGTTATGTAGTATTACGTTATAGGGTATAACGTTATATGGTAATACGTTATAACGTATAACGTTATGTGGTATTACGATATAGCGTATAACGTTATGTAGTATTACGATATGACGTATAGCGTTATGTAGTATTACGATATAACGTATAACGTTATATGTTTATACGTTTTAACGTATAACGTAATGTAGTATTACGATATCACATATAACGTTATATGGTATTACATTATAACGTATAACGTTATATGGTTATACGTTTTAACGTATAACGTAATGTAGTATTACGATATCACATATAACGTTATATAGTATTACGTTATAACGTATAACGTTATGTAGTATTACGTTATAGGGTATAACGTTATATGGTAATACGTTATAACGTATAACGTTATGTGGTATTACGATATAGCGTATAACGTTATGTAGTATTACGATATGACGTATAGCGTTATGTAGTATTACGATATAACGTATAACGTTATATGTTTATACGTTTAAACGTATAACGTAATGTAGTATTACGATATCACATATAACGTTATATGGTATTACGTTATAACGTATAACGTTATATGGTTATACGTTATAACGTATAACGATTTATAGTATTACGTTATAACGTATAACGTTATATAGTATTACGTTATAACGTATAACGTTATGTAGTATTACTTTTTAACGTATAACGTTATGTAGTATTACGTTATACGGTATAACGTTATATGGTAATACGTTATAACGTTTAAAGTTCTGTGGTACTACGATATAGCGTATAACGTTATGTATTATTACGATATAACATATAACTTTATGTAGCATTACGTTAAAACGTATAACGTTATGTGGTATTACGTTATAACGTATAACGTTATGTAGTATTACGTTATAACGTATATCGTTATGTAGTTTTACGATATGACGTATAGCGTTATGTAGTATTACGATATAACATATAACGTAATGTAGCATTACCTTATAACGTATGACGTTATGTAGTATTACGATATAACGTTTAACGTTATATAGTATTACATTATAACGTATAACGTTACATGGTATTACGTTATAACGTATAACGTTATGTAGTATTACGAT
>NW_025219971.1:15991-17043 GCF_014825855.1 Bombus pyrosoma | reverse complement strand
GTTATACGTTATAACGTAATGCTACATAACGTTATACGTTATAACGTAATGCTACATTACGTCATATGTTATATTGTAATACTACATAACGCTATACGTCATATCGTAAAACTACATAACGTTATACGTTATAACGTAATACTACATAACGTTATACGTTATAACGTAACGCTACATAACGTTATACGTTATATCGTAATACTACATAACGTTATACGTTATAACGTATAACCATATAACGTTATACGTTATAACGTAATACTATATAACGTTAAACGTTATAACGTAATGTTATATAACGTTATACGTTATAACGTAATACTACATAATGTTATACGCTATATCGTAATACCACATAACGTTATACGTTGAAAAGTAATACTACATAACGTTATATGTTATATCGTAATACCACATAACGTTATACGTTAAAACGTATTACCATATATCGTTATACCTTATAACGTAATACTACATAACGTTATACGTTAAAACGTAATACTATATAACGTTAAACGTTATAACGTAATAGTATATAACGTTATACGTTATATCGTAATACCACAAAACGTTATACGTTAAAACGTATTACCATATAACTTTATACGTTATAACGTAATACAACATAACGTTATACGTTTTAACATAATGCTACATATCGTTATACGTTATAACGTAATACTACATAACGTTACACGCTATATCGTAGTACCACATAACGTTATACGTTGAAAAGTAATACTACATAACGTTATACGTTATAACGTATAACCTTTATAACGTTATACGTTATAACTTAATACTATATAACGTTATATGTGATATCGTAATACTACATTACGTTATACGTTAGAACGTATTACCATATAACGTTATACGTTATGACGTAATGCTACATAACGTTATACGTAAAAACGTAATACTATATAACGTTAAACGTTATAACGTAATAGTATATAACGTTATACGTTAAATCGTAATACCACAAAACGTTATACGTTAAAACGTATTACCATATAACTTAATACGTTATAACGTGATACATCATAACG
>NW_025219971.1:14273-15491 GCF_014825855.1 Bombus pyrosoma | reverse complement strand
GTAATACTACATAACGTTAAACGTTATACCGTAATAGTATAAAACGTTACACGTTATAACGTAATTTCATATAACGTTATACGTTATAACGTAATACTATATAACGTCAAACGTTATAACGTAATACCATGTAACGTTATACGTTATAAGGTAATACTATATAACGTTGTACGTTATATAGTAATGTTACATAACGTTATATGTTATAACGCAATACTATATAACGTTACACGTTCTATCGTAATACTACATAACGTTATACGTTATATCGCAATACTACATAACGTTAAACGTTATACCCTAATAGTATATAACGTTATACGTTATAACGTAATCTCATATTACGTTATACGTTATAACGTAATACTATATAACGTTAAACGTTATAACGTAATAGTATATAACGTTATACGTTATAACGTAATACCATGTAACCTTATACGTTATAAGGTAATAGTATATAACGTTGTACGTTATATAGTAATGCTGCATAACGTTATACGTTATATAGTAATACAACATAACGTTATACATTATATCGTAATACTACATAACGTTAAACGTTATACCGTAGTAGTATATAACGTTATACGTTATAACGCAATTTCATATAACGTTATACGTTATAATGTAATGCTATATAACGTTGTACGTTATATAGTAATGCTACATAACGTTATACGTTATAACGCAATACTACATAACGCTATACGTCATATCGTAAAACTACAGAACGTTATACGTTATAACGTAATACTACATAACGTTATACGTTATATCGTAATACCATGTAACGTTATACGTTATAACGTAGTACCATGTAACGTTAAACTTTATAAGGTAATAGTATATAACGTTGTACGATATATAGTAATGCTACATAACGTTATACGTTATATAGTAATACAACATAACGTTATACGTTATATCGTAATACTACATAACGTTATACGTTATAACGTAATGCTACATAACGTTACATGTTATATCGTAATACTACATAACGTTATACGTTATAGCGTAATGCTACATTACGTTATATGTTATATCGTAATACTACATAACGGTATACGTCATATCGTAAAACTACAGAACGTTATACGTTATAACGTAATACTACATAACGTTATACGTTATAACGTAATACTACATAACGTTATACGTTTTAACGTAATGCTACATAAAGTTATATGTTATATCGTAATACTACATAACGTT
>NW_025219971.1:12362-13773 GCF_014825855.1 Bombus pyrosoma | reverse complement strand
TATTACATTGTAACGTATAACGTTATATACTATTAGCTTATAAAGTATAACGTTATGTAGTATTACGTTATAACGTATAACGTTATATAGCTTTACATTATAACGTTTAACGGTATGTGGTATTACGATATAACCTATTACGTTATGTAGTATTATATTATAACGTATAACGTTATATACTATTAGCTTATAACGTATATCGTTATGTGGTATTACGATAGAACGTATTACGTTATGTATTATTACATTATAACGTATAACGTTATATACTATTAGTTTATAACGTATAACGTTATATAGCATTACTTTATAACGTATAACGTTATGTGGTATTACGACATAACGTATTATGTTAAGTAGTATTACATTATAACGTACATCGTTATATACTATTAGCTTATAACGTATAACGTTATGTAGTATTACTTTTAAACGTATAACGTTATATAGCATTACATTATAACGTATAACGGTATGTGGTATTACGATATAACCTATTACGTTATGTAGTATTACATTATAACGTATAACGTTATATACTATTAGCTTATAACGTATAACGTTATATACCATTACGTTATAACGTATAACGTTATGTGTTATTACGATATAATGTATTACGTTATGTAGTATTACATTATAACGTATAACGTTATATACTAATAGCTTATAACTTATAACGTTATGTAGTAATACGTTATAACGTATAACGTTATATAGCATTACATTATAAAGTATAACGTTATGTGGTATTACGATATAACGTATTACGTTATGTAGTATTACATTATAACGTATTACGTCATGTAGTATTGCATTATAACGTATAACGTTATATACTATTAGCCTATAACGTATAACGTTATGTAGTACTACGTTATAACGTATAACGGCATACAGCATTACGTTAAAAAGTATAACGTTATGTGGTATTACGATATAACGTATTACGTTATGTAGTATTACATTATAACGTATTACGTTATGTAGTATTACATTATAACGTATATCGTTATATACTATTAGCTTATGACGTATAACATTATATAGTGTTACGTTATATCCTATAACGTTATATAGCATTACATTATAACGTATAACGGTATGTGGTATTACGATATAACGTATTACGTTATGTAGTACTACATTATAACGTATAACGTTATATACTATTAGCTTATAACGTATAATATTATATAGCATTACGTTATAACTTATAACGTTATATAGCGTTACCATAAAACGTATAACGTTATATCGTGTTACGTTATAACGTATAACGTTATGCAGTATTACGTTATAACGTATAACGTTATATAGCATTACGTTACAACGTATAACGTTATATAGCATTACATTATAACGTATAACGGTATGTGGTTTTACGATATAACGTATTACGTTATGTAGT
>NW_025219971.1:10100-11862 GCF_014825855.1 Bombus pyrosoma | reverse complement strand
AGTATATAACGTTATACGTTATAACGCAATACTATATAACGTTATACGTTATAGCGTAATGCTACATAACGTTATATGTTATATCGTAATACTACATAACGTTATACGCTATATCGTAATACCACAGAACGTTATACGTTATAACGTATTACCATATAACGTTATACCTTATAACGTAATACTACATAACGTTATACGTCATAACGTAATGCTACATTACGTTATATGTTATATCGTTATACTAGATGTCGTTATACGTTATATCGTAATACTACATATCGTTAAACGTTAAAACGTAATACTACATAACTTTATACGTTATATCGTAATACTACACAACGGTTATACGTTATAACGTAATACTATATAACGTAATACGTTATAACGTAATGCTACATAACGTTGTTTGTTATATCGTAATACTACATAACGTTATACGTTATAACGTAATACTATATTAACGTTATACGTTATAACGTAATACTATATATCGTTATACGTTATAACGTATAACCATATAACGTTATACGTTATAACGTAATGCTACATAACGTTATATGTTATATCGTAATACTACACAACGTTATACGTTATAACGTAATACTATATAACGTTATACGTTATAACGTAATACTATATAACGTTATACGTTATAATGTAATTTCATATAACGTTATACGTTATAACGTAATACTATATAACGTTAAACGTTATATCGTAATACTACATAACGTTATACGTTATAAAGTATAACCATATAACGTTATACGTTATAACGTAATACTTATTATCGTTATGCGTTAAAACATAATACCACATAACGTTATGCGCTATACCGTAACACTACATAACGTTATACGTTATAACAAAATACTACATAACGTTATACGATATATCGTAATACTACATATCGTTATACGTTGTAACGTAATAATGTATAACGTTATACGTTATAACGTAGTTCCATATAACGTTTTACGTTAAAACGTAATACTATACAACGTTAAACGTTATATCGTAAAACTACACAACGTTATCCGTTACAAGGTAATGCTACATATCGTTATACGTTATAACGTAATACTATATAACGTTATGCGTTATAACGTAATACTACATAACGTTATACGTTATATCGTAATACTACATATCGTTATACGTTGTAACGTAATAATATATAACGTTATACGTTAGAACGTAGTTCCATATAACGTTATACGTTATAACGTAATGCTACATTACGTTATATGTTATATCGTAATACTACATAACGTTATATGTTATATCGTAAAACTGCATAACCTTATACGTTATATCGTAAAACTACACAACGTTATACGTTATAACGTAATGCTACATAACATTATACGTTAAAACGTAACACCATGTAACGTTATACGTTATAATGTAATACTATATAACGTTAAACGTTATATCGTAATACTACATAACGTTATACGTTATAACGTAATGCTACATTACGTTATATGTTATATCGTAATACTACATAACGCTATACGTCATATCGTAAAACTACATAAAGTTATACGTTATAACGTAATACTACATTACGTTATATGTTATATCGTAATACTACATAACGCTATACGTCATATCGTAAAACTACATAAAGTTATACGTTATAACGTAATACTACATAACGTTATACGTTATAACGTAATACTACATAACGTTATACGTTTTAACATAATGCTACATAACGGTATACGTTATAACGTAATACTACATAACGTTATACGCT
>NW_025219971.1:7756-9600 GCF_014825855.1 Bombus pyrosoma | reverse complement strand
TGATAGTACATTTGCTGCGATACGAGATATGTCTATAATTCGATGCGCGTTATTCACCACATACGTTGCCAAATAGAGGGCATGACATCCTGTTTGTCCTACCCTAACCTTCGGCAAGGTCAAATCTAGCGTATTTGCAGTTTTGCATATTCGCGCTTCAATATTCAATTCAACGTATCTCCGCTGCTATTGGTGATATGTCGACAATACGATGCGCATTATAGGCCACATTTGCCGCCAAATACATAGCACGACATCCGGTTTGCGCTATGTCAACTCTGGTCTAGGTCAAGACCAGCGTATTTTCAGTTTTGCACATTCTGTCCTAAATATTCAAATCAAGGTATATCCGCTTCTATTGAAGATATGTCGACAATTCGATGCGCCTTACACATCACATTTGCTGCAAAGTGCAGCGCACATCCTCTTGCTTACGCTGTGAAAACTGCGGTCCTGGACAAATCCAATATAATTTCATTTAAGCATATTCAAGTTTTAATATTCCATTGAACGTATTACCGCTGCTATTTCAGATTTTCCGACATATCGATGTGCCATATACTCCACATTTGCTGCCAAATACAGAGCACGATATCCGGTTTGCACTATGTTAACTCTGGTCTAGGTCAAATCCTGCGTATTTGTACTTTTGCATATTCAGACTTCAACATTCAAATGAGCGTTCCTCAGCTGCTATTGTTCATCTGTCGGCATTAGAACGCGCGTTATACACCACATATGCTGCCAATAAAGAGCACGACATTCGGTTTGCGCTACGTCAACCCTGGTATGGTTTATGACCAGCGTATTCCCAGTTTTGCATATTCAAGCTTGAATATTCATTTGCATGTATCTCCGCTGCTTTTGTGACATGTCGATAATTCGACGCGCGTTATACACCTCATACGCTGCCAATACAGAGCACGACATCCGGCCTGCGCCATGTCAACTCTGGTCTGGGTCAAATCCAGCGGATATGCAGTTTTGCATATTCAAGCTTGAATATTCATTTGAACGTATCTCCGCTGCTTTTGGTGATATGTCGATAATTCGATGCGCGCTATACACCTCATATGCTGCCAATACAGAGCACGGTATCCGGTTTGCGCTACGTCAACTCTGGTCTAGGTTAAGACCAGCGTATTTGTAGCTTTGCATATTCAGACTTCAATATTCATTTGAACGTATCTCAGCTGCTTTTGGTGATATGTCGATAATTCGATTCGCGTTATACACATAATATGCTGCCACTACAGAGCACGGTATCCGGTTTGCGCTAAGTCAAGCCTGGTCTAGGTCAAATCCTGTGTATTTGCACTTTTGCATATTCAGAATTCAATATTCAAATGAATGTTGCTCTGCTGCTATTGGTCATCTGTCGGCATTAGAATGCGCGTTATACTCCACATATGCTGCCAATAAAGAGCACGACATTCGGTTTGCGCTACGTCAACCCTGGTATTGTTTATGACCAGCGTATTCCCAGTTTTGCATATTCAAGCTTGAATATTCATTTGCATGTATCTCCGCTGCTTTTTGTGACATGTCGCTAATTCGACGCGCGTTATACACCTCATATGCTGCCAATACAGAGCACGACATCCGGTTTGCGCTACGTCAACTCTGGTAAGGTTTAAGACCAGCGGATTACCAGTTTTCCATATTCAAGCTTGAATATTCATCTGGACGTACCTAAATTAGTATTGGTGAAATGTCGACAATACAATGCGAATTATAGGCCACATTTGCCGCCAAATACGGGGCACAACATCCGGTCTGCGCCATGACAAGTTTGGTCTAGGTCAAATCCAGAGGATTTGCAGTTTTGCATATTCATGCTACAA
>NW_025219971.1:0-7256 GCF_014825855.1 Bombus pyrosoma | reverse complement strand
GGATGTCGTTCCACGTATTTGGCAGCAGCTGTGGAGTATAACGCGCACAGAACTGTAGACATATCTCGAATAGCAGCGGAGATACGTTCTGATGAATATTCAAGCTTGAATATGCAAAACTGGTAATACGCTGGTCTTGAACTAGACCAGAGTTGACATAGGGCAAACAGGATGTCGTGCTCCGAATTGGGCAGTATATTCCAACTATACCGCGCAGCGAAATGCCGACATAAGCCGAATAGCAGCTGAGAAACGTTCAATTGAATATTGAAATCGGAATATACAAAGGTGCAAATACACAGGATTAGACCTAGATCAGGCTTCACAAAGCGCTAAGAGGATGTCGTGATCTGTATTCGGTAGCATATGAGCTGTATAACGCGCATCGAATTATCGATGTATCACCAATAGCAGCGGAGATACGTTCACATGAATATTCATACTTGAATGTCTAAAACTGGAAATACGCAGGTCTTAACCTGGACCAGAGTTAACATGGTGCAAACCGAATGTCGTGCTCTGTATTTATCAGCAAATCTGGAGTATATGGCACATCGATTTGTCGGCAAATCTAGAATAGCAGCGGTAATACGTTAAGTGAATATTAAAACTTGAATATGCTTAAATGTAATTATATTGGATTTGTCCAGAACCAGAGTTTTCACAGCGTAAGCAAGTGTGTGTGCGCTCTAATTTGCAGGAAATCTCAAGTATAAAGCGCGTCGAATTATCGACATATCACCAATAGCAGCGGAGATATGTTCAGATGGATATTGATACTTGAATATGCTAAAATGGAAATACGCTGTACTCGACCTAGGACAGAGTTGACGTAGCGTAAAACGGATGTCGTGCACCGTATTAGGCAGTATATGTGAAGTATAACGCAAATTGAATTGTCGACATAATACCAATAGCAGCGTAGATATGTTCAGATGAATATTCATTCTTGAATGTGCAAAACTGAAAATACGCTGGACTTGACCTGGACCAGAGCGGACGTAGCTCAAACAGGATGTCGTTCGACGTATTTCGCAGCATGTGGGGTTTATAAATGGCATCGAGATATCGACATATCTTGAATCGCAGCAGATATACGTTCAATTGAATATTGAAGTTTGAACTCGCAGAACTGCAAATACTCTGGTCATGTCCTAGACCAGAGTTAGCAGAGTGAAAACCGGATGTCGTGTTCTGTATTTGGCAGCATATGTGGAGTATATGGCACATTGATTTTTCGACATAATACCAATAGCAGCGGAGATACGTTCAATGATTATTCATGCTCGAATATGCAAAATTGGAACAACGCTGGTCTTGACCTAGACCAGAGTTGGCATAGCACAAACCGGAAGTCATTCCACGTATTTGGCAGCATCTGTGGAGTACAACGCGCTCAGAATTGTAGACATATCTCGAATAGCATCGGAGATACGTTCAGGTGAATATTCATACTTGAATATGCAAAAATGGAAATACGCTGGCCTTGACCTAGACCGGAGTTGACATAGCGCAGTCCGAATGTCGTGCTCTGTATGGGCAGCATATGTGGAGTATAATGCGCATTCTAACGCTGACAGATAACCATTAGCAGCTGAGATACGTTCAATTGAATATTGCAGTCTGAATATGCAAAAGTGCAAATACGCGGGATTTGACCTAGACCAGGCTTGACTTAGCGCAAACCGGATATCGTGCTCCGTATTAGGCAACATATGGGGAGTATAACGCGCAGCGAATTATCCACATATCACCAGTATCAGCAGAGATACCTTCAATGGAATAGTCAAGCCTGAATAAGCAGAACAGTAAATACATTGGATTTGACCCGATTCGGAGTTGGCACACCATAAAGAGCAGGTTGTGCGCTCCATTTGCAGGAAATGTGAAGTATAACGCGCGCCGAATTATCGACATATCACCAATAGCAGCGGAGATATGTTCAGATAAATATTCATACTTGAATATGCAAAAATGGAAATACGCTGGTCTTGACCTAGAACAGAGTTGACATAGCGCAGCCCGAATGTCGTGCTCTGTATGGGCAGCATATGTGGAGTATAATGCGTATTCTAACGCTGACAGATGACCATTAGCAGCTGAGATACGTTCAATTGAATATTGAAGCCCGAATATGCAAAACTGCAAATACGCTGGATATGATTGCGCCTAAGATGAAGGTAGGACAAACAGGATGTCATGCCTTTTATTTGGCAACGTATGTGGTGTATAACGCGCATCGAATTATCGACATTTCACCAATAGCGGCTGGGATACCTTGAATTGAATATTCAAACTTGAATATGCAAAACTGGAACTACGCTGGTCTTGACCTAGACCAGAGTAAACAGAGTGCAAACCGGATGTCGTGTTCTGTATTTGGCAGCAAATGTGGAGTATATAGCACATCGATTTGTCGGCTAATCTAAAATAACAGCGGTAATACGTTCAATAGAATATTAAAACTTGAATTTGTTTAAATGTAATTATATTGGATTTGTCTAGGACCGGAGTTTTCACAGCGTAAGCAAGAGGATCTGCGCTCTAATTTGCAGCAAATGTGGAGTATAAGGCGCATCGAATTGTCGACATATCTGCAATAGAAGCGGAGATACCTTGATTTGAATATTTAGGATAGAATGCGCAAAACTGCAAATACTCTAGATTTGATGTTGACCGGAGTTGACGTAGCGCAAACCGGATGTCATGCTCCTTATTAGGCAGCATTTGCGAAGTTCCACGCGCACCGAATTATCGTTATGTCACCAACAGCAGCGGAGATACTTTCAGATGAATATTGAAGTCCGAATGTGTAAAACTGCAACACGCTGGACTTGACAGGGATCATTGTTGACATAGCGCAAACCGGCTGTCGTGCTCTGTATTTGGCAGCATTCGTGAAGTATCACACACATCAAAATACCAACATATCACCAATAGCAGAGGATACATGATCAAGTGAACATTGTAGCATGAATATGCAAAACTGCAAATTCTCTGGATTTCACCTAGACCAGAGTTGACATGGCGCACGCCGTATGTCGTGCTCTGTATGTGGCAGTAAATGTGGACTATAACGCGCGTGCAATTATCGACATTTCTTTAATAGGAGAGGAGATACGTTGATCTGAATATTTAAAACAGAAAGTGTTAAACTGCAAATACACAGGATTTAACCTAGACCAGAGTTAACATGGCGCAGGCCGGATGTCGTGCTCTGTATTGGCAGCATATGAGGTATATAACGCGCGTCGAATTATTGACATGTCACAAAAAGCAGCGGAGATACATGCAAATGAATATAACAGCTTGAATGTGCAAAACTGGTAATACGCTGGTCATAAACCATACCATGGTTGACGTAGCGCAAACCGAATGTCGTGCTCTTTATTGGCAGAATATGTGGAGTATAACGCGCATTCTAATCCTGACAGATGACCAATAGCAGTTGAGGAACATGCAATTGAATACTGAAGTCTGAATGAGCATAAGTACAAATACGCGGGATTTGACCTAGACCAGGCTTGACATAGCGCAAACCGGATGACGTTTCACGTATTTCGCAGCATTTGTGAAGTATCACACGCATCAAATTGCCAACATATCACCAATAGCAGGGGATACATGATCGATTGAATATTGTAGAATGAATATGCAAATCTGCAAATACACAGGATTTAACCTAGACCAGAGTTAACATGGCGCAGGCCGGATGTCGTGCTCTGTATTTGGCAGCATTCGTGAAGTATCACACACATCAAAATACCAACATATCACCAATAGCAGAGGATACATGATCAATTGAATATTGTAGCATGAATATGCAAAACTGCAAATTCACAGGATTTAACATAGACCAAAGTTGTCATGGCGCAGACCGGATGTCGTGCTCTGTATTTGGCGGCAAATGTAGCCTATAATGCGCATTTTATTGTCGACATATCGCCAATAGTACCTGAGGTACGTCCAGATGAATATTTAAGCTTGAATATGCAAAACTGGTAATCCGCTGGTCGTAAACCATACCAGAGTTGACGTAGCGCAAACCGGATACCGTGCTCTGTATTGACAACATATATGAAGTATAACGCGCATTGAATTGTCGACATATCACCAGTAGCAGCGGTGATATTCTCAGATGAATATACAAGCTTGAATATACAAAACTGGAAATACGCTGGTCTTGACCTGGGACAGAGGTTACGTCGCAGAAACAGGATGTCGTTGCTCGTATTTCGCAGCATGTCGGGAGTGATAATGGCATCGATTTATCAACATAACAATAATAGCAGCGGAGATACGTTCAGATGAATACTCATGCTTGAGTATGCGAAATTGTGAATACTCTGGTCCTGAACTAGGACAGAGTTGACGCAGCGTAAACAAGATGTCGCTCCACGTATTTCGCAGCCTATCTGCAATGTAAATCGCATCGAATTATAAACATATCAACAATAGCAGCGGAGATAAGTTAAGAAGAATATTCATGATTGAATATGCAAAATTGGAACAACACTGGTCTTGACCTAGGACAGATTTGAGGTACCGAAAACAAGATGTCGTTCCACGTAATTCGCATCATGTCGGGAGTGAAAATAGCATTGAAATATCAACATAACACTAATAGCTGCGCAGATACGTTCAGATGAATATTCACACTTGAATATGCAAAACTGGAAATACGCTGGTCTTGACCTAGACCAGAGTTGACATACCGCAACCCGATGTCGTTCCACGTATTTGGCAGCATCTGTGGAGTATAACGCGCTCAGAACTGTAGACTTATCTCGAATAGCAGCGGAGATACGTTCTGATGAATAATCAAGCTTGAATATGCAAAACTGGTAATACGCTGGTCTTAAACCATACCAGAGTTGACGTATCGCAAACCGAACGTCGTGCTCTTTATTGGCAGCATATGTGGAGTATAATGCGCGTTCTCATGCCGTCAGATGAACAATAGCAGCTGAGGAGCACCTTTTTGTATGTTGCAGCCTGCATATGCAAAAATACAAAAACGCGGGATTTGACCTAGACCATGCTTGACTTAGTACAAACCGGATATGGTGCTCTGTATCGGCAGCAAATGTGAAGTATAACTGACACAGAGTTATCGACATATCACCAATATCAGCAGGGATACGTTCAGATGAATATTGAAGACCGAATATGCAATACTGCAAATACGCAGAATTTCGCAGAGGTCAGATTTGACAGAGTGCAAACCGGATGTCGCTCCACGTATTTCGCATAATATGGGGAGTATAAAGCGCTTCGAATTATCCGCATATCACCAATATCAGCGGGGAAACGTTCAGAAGAATATTCAAGCTTGAATATGCAATACTGGAAATACGCTGCTCTGAACCTAGACCAGAGTTGACTTAACGCAAAGTGGATGTCGTGCTCTGTGTTTGGCAGCAAATGTGTAGTGTAAAGGGCATCGAATTGTCGACGTATCACCAAATGCAGCGGAGATACGTTCAAACGAATATTCAAGTTTGAATATGCAAAGCTGGAAATACGCTGGTCTTGAAGTAAACCAGAGTTGACGTAGCGCAAACCGTATGTCGTGCTCTGTATTTGGCAGCATATGCGGTGAATAACGCGCATCGAATTATCGAGATATTACCAATAGCAGCGGAGATACGTTCAGATGGATATTCATGATTGAATATGCAAAACTGGAAATACGCTGGTCTTGACCTAGGATCGAGTTGACGTAGAGAAAGCAAGATATCGTTCCACGTATTTGGTAGCATATGTGGAGTATAACGCGCTCAGAATTGTAGATATGTCTCGAATAGCAGCGAAGATACATTCAGATCAATATCCATGTTTGAATATGCAAAACTGTAACTACGCTGGTCTTGACCTTGACCAGAGTTGACGTAGAGCAAACAGCATGTAGTTCCACGTATTTCGCAGCTAGTCGGGAGTGTAAATCTCGGCAAATTACCAACATATCGCCAATAGCAGCGGAGTTACGTTCAAATGAATATTGAAGCCCGAATGTGCAACACTGCAAATACGCAGAATTTCGCAGAGGTCAGATTTGACAGAGTGCAAACCGGATGTCGCTCCACGTATTTCGCATAATATGGGGAGTATAATGCGCTTCGAATTATCCGCATATCACCAATATCAGCGGGGAAATGTTCAGATGAATATTCAAGCTTGAATATGCTATACTGGAAATACGCTGCTCTGAACCTAGACCAGAGTTGACGTAGCGCAAACCGGATACCGTGCTCTGTATTGGCAGCATATGAGGTGTATAGCGCGCATCGAATTATCGACATATCACCAAAAGCAGCGGAGATACGTTCAAATGAATATTCAAGCTTGAATATGCAAAACTGTAAATCTGCTGGATTTGAACTAGACCAGAGTTGACATGGCGCAGGCCGGATGTCGGGCTCTGTATTGGCAGCAAATGTGGAGCATATGGCCCATCGATTTGTAGGCAAATCTAAAATAGCAGCGGTAATGCGTCCAATTGAATATTAAAGCTTGAATATGCTTAAATGTAATTGCATTTGATTTGTCCAGGACCAGAGTTTTCACAGCGTAAACAAGCGGATGTGCGCTGTACTTTGCAGCAAATGTGATGTATAAGGCGCCTCGAATTGTCGACATATCTTCAATAGAAGGAGGAGATACCTTGATTTGAATATTTAGGACCGAATGTGCAAAACAGCAAATACTCTGGATCTAAACCAGACTTGACATAGCGCAAACCGAATGTCGTGCTCTGTATTTGGTAGCATATGTAGAGCTTAAAGCGCATCAAATTAGCGACATATCACGAAAAGCGGCTGAGATAACTTGAACTGACTATTCATGCTTGAATATGCAAAACTGGCAGTTCACTCGTCTTAACCTAGACAAGAGGTGACGTAGCGCAAGCCAGATGTTGTGCTCTGTATTTGGCAGCATATGTGAAGTATAACGCGCATTGAACTGTCGACATACCACTAATAGCAGTGTAGATTTGTTCAGATGAATATTCATAATTGAATATGTAAAACTGGAAATACGCAGGTCTCAACCTAGACAAGAGTTGACGTAGCGCAAACCGGATGTCGTGCTCTGTATTTGGCAGCATATATGAAGAATAACCGGCATCAAATTATCGACATATCACCAATAACAGCGGGAATGCGTTCAGATGAATACTGAAGACCGAATGTGCAAAATTGCAAATACGCTGGGTTTGGCATTGCACAGAATTGACATAGCACAAACTGGATATT
>NW_025219970.1:73096-74242 GCF_014825855.1 Bombus pyrosoma | reverse complement strand
ATAACGTTGTGTAGTATTACGATATAACATATAACGTTATGTAGCATTACGTTATAACGTATGACGTTATGCAGTATTACGTTATAACGCATAACGAAATGTAGTATTACGTTTTAACGTATAACGATATGTAGTACTGCGATATAATGTATAACGTTATGTAGTGTTACGTTATAACGCATAACGTTATGTAGTATTACGTTTTAACGTATAACGATATGTAGTACTGCGATATAACATATAACGTTGTATAGTATTACGTTATAACGTATAACGTTATGTAGTATTACGATATAACATATAACGTTATGTAGCATTACGTTATAACGTATAACGTTATGTAGAATTACGTTATAACGTATAACGTTGTGCAGTTTTACGATAATACGCATAACGTTATGTAGCATTACGTTTTAACATATAACGATATATAGTATTACGATATAACGTATAACGTTATGTAACATTACGTTTTAACATATAACGATATGTAGTACTGCGATATAACGAATAACGTTATGTAGTGTTACGTTATAACGTATAACGTTATGTAGCATTACGTTATAATGTATAACGTTGTTTAGTTTTACGATTTAAGGCATAAAGTTATGTAGTATTACAATATAACATATAACGTTATGTAGCATTACGTTATAACTTTTAACGTTATTGGGTTATACGTTATAGCGTATAACGTTATGTAGTATTACGATACAACGTTTAATGTTAGATAGTATTACGTTATAACGCATAACGTTATATGAAATTACGTTATAACGTATAACGTTATGTAGTATTACGTTATAACGTATAACGTTGTAGAGTATTACGTTATAACGTATAACGTTATGTAGTATTACGTTATAACGTATGACGTTATGTAGTATTTCGAAATAACGCATAACGTTATGTAGTATTACGTTATAACGTATAACGTTATATAGTAATACGTTATAACGTATAACGTTATGTAGTATTACGTTATAACGTATGACGTTATGTAGTATTACGAAATAACGCATAACGTTATGTAGTATTACGTTATAACGTATAACGTTATATAGTAATACGTTATAACGTATAGCGTTGTATAGTATTACGCTATAACGTATAACGTTACATAGTATTACGTTATAACGTATAATG
>NW_025219970.1:71332-72596 GCF_014825855.1 Bombus pyrosoma | reverse complement strand
TAATGCTACATAATGTTATACGTTTTATCGTAATGCTACATAACGTTATACGTTATACCGTAATACTATATAACGTTATACGATATAACGTAATACTATATAATGTTACACGTTATATCGCAATGCTACATAACGTTATCCGTTATATCGTTATACTACATAACGCTATATCTTATACCGTAATACTATATAACGTTATACGATATAACGTAATACTATATAACGTTATACGTTATAACGTAATGCTACATAACGTTATACGTTAAAACGTAATGCTACATAACGTTATACGTTATAACGCAATGCTACATTACATTATACGTTTCATCGTAATGCTACATAACGTTATACGTTATACCGTAATACTATATAACGTTATGCGTTATAACGTAATCCTACATAACGTTATACGATATAACGTAATGCTGTTTAACGCTATACGATATAATGTAATACTGTATAACGTTATACGTTATAACGTAATGCTACATAACGTTATGCGCTTTATCGCAATGCTACTTAACGTTATACGTTATAACGTAATGCTATATAACGTTATACGTTATAACGTAATGCTAAATAACGTTATACATTATATCGTAATACGGCATATGTTTATACAATATGAGATAGAACTATATAACGTTAAACGTTATTACGTAATGCTACATAACGTTATACGTAATACCGTATTACTGTTTAACGTTATACGTTTTATCGTAATGCTACATAACGTTATACGTTATACCGTAAAACTATATAACGTTATACGATATAATGTAATACTATATAACGTTATACGTTATAACGTAATACTATATAACGTTATACGATATAACGTAATACTATATAACGTTATACGTTATATCGCAATGCTACATAACGTTATACGTTATATCGTTATACTACATAACATTATATCTTGTAACGTATTACTATATAACGTTATGCGTTATGACGTAATACTATATACGTTATACGATATAATGTAATACTATATAACGTTACACGTTTTATCGTAATGCTACATAACGTTGTACGTTATAACGTAATGCTACATATTGTTATACGTTTTATCGTAATGCTACATAACGTTATACGTTATACCGTAATACTATATAACGTTATACGATATAATGTAATACTATATAACGTTACACGTTTTATCGTAATGCTACATAATGTTGTACGTTATAACGTAATGCTACATAGTGTTATACGTTTTATCGTAATGCTACATAACGTTATACGTTATAACGTAATA
>NW_025219970.1:68365-70832 GCF_014825855.1 Bombus pyrosoma | reverse complement strand
AACGTTATGTAGCTTTACGATAAAACGTGTAACGTTATGTAGCATTACGTTATAACGTATAACGTTATGTAGCATTACGTTATAACGTATAACGTTATATAGTTTTACGTTATATCATATAACGTTATATAGTATTACGGTATAACGTATAACGTTATGTAGAATTACGTTATAACGTATAACGTTATGTAGCATTACGATAAAACGTATAACGTTACACAGTATTACGGTATAACGTATAACGTTATGTAGCATTACGTTATAACGGTTAACGTTATATAGTTCCATCTCATATTGTATAAACATATGCCGTATTACGATATAATGTATAACGTTATTTAGCATTACGTTATAACGTATAACGTTATATAGCATTACGTTATAACGTGTAACGTTAAGTAGCATTGCGATAAAGCGCATAACGTTATGTAGCATTACGTTATAACGTATAACGTTATACAGTATTACATTATATCGTATAGCTTTAAACAGCATTACGTTATATCGTATAACGTTATGTAGGATTACGTTATAACGCATAACGTCATATAGTATTACGGTATAACGTATAACGTTATGTAGCATTACGATTAAACGTATAATGTAATGTAGCATTGCGTTATAACGTATAACGTTATGTAGCATTACGTTATAACGTATAACGTTATATAGTATTACGTTATATCGTATAACGTTATATAGTATTACGGTATAACGTATAACGTTACGTAGCATTAACTTATAACGTATAACGTTACACAGTATTACGTTATATCGTATAACGTTATGTAGTATAACGATATAACGTATAACGTTACGTAGCATTGCGATATAACGTATAACGTTATATAGTATTACGTTATATCGTATAACGTTATATAGTATTACGTTATAACGTATAACGTTATGTAGCATTAACTTATAACGCATAACGTTACACTCCATTACGTTATATCGTATAACGTTATGTAGGATTACGTTATAACGCATAACGTTGTATACTAATACGTTACAAGATATAACGTTATGTAGTATTACATTATATCGTATAACGTTATATAGTATTACGGTATAACGTATAACGTTATGTAGCATTACGATAAAACGTATAACGTTATATAGTATTACGGTATAACGTATAACGTTATGTAGCATTACGATAAAACGTATAACACTATGTAGCATTACGTTATAACGTACAACGTTATGTAGCATTACGTTATAACGTATAACATTATATAGTATTACATTATATCGTATAACGTTATATAGTACTACGGTATAACGTTTAACGTTATGTAGCATTACGTTATAACGTACAACGTTATGTAGCTTTACCATAAAACGTGTAACGTTATGTAGCATTACGATAAAACGTATAACACTATGTAGCATTACGTTATAACGTACAACGTTATGTAGCATTACGTTATAACGTATAACATTATGTAGCATTACGTTATAACGTATAACGTTATATAGTATTACGGTATAACGTATAACGTCATGTAGCATTACGATAAAACGTATAACATTATGCAGCATTGCGTTATAACGTATAACGTTATATAGTATTAGATTATATGGTATAACGTTACATAGTATTACGGTATAACGTATAACGTTATGTAGCATTACGATAAAGCGTATAACATTATGTAGCATTACGTTATAACGTATAACGTCATATAGTATTACATTATATCGTATAACGCTTTATAGTATTACGGTATAACGGATAACGTTATGCAGCAATACGTTATAACGTATAACGTTATGTAGCATTACGATAAAACGTATAACATTATGTAGCATTACGTTATAACGTATAACGTTATGTAGCATTACGTTATAACGTATAACATTATATAGTATTACATTATATCGTATAACGTTATATAGTACTACGGTATAACGTTTAACGTTATGTAGCATTACGTTATAACGTACAACGTTATGTAGCTTTACCATAAAACGTGTAACGTTATGTAGCATTACGTTATAACGTTTACCGTTATATAGTATTAAGTTATAACGTATAACGTTATATAGTATTACGGTATGACGTATAACGTTATGTAGCATTGCGGTATAACGTATAACGTTATGTAGCATTACGTTATAACGTATAACGTTATGTAGCATTACGATAAAGCGCATAACGTTATGTAGCATTACGTTATAACGTATAACGTTACACAGTATTACGTTATATCGTATAACGTTATGTAGGATTACGTTATAACGCATAACGTTATATAGTAATACGTTATAAGATACAACGTTATGTAGTATAACGATATAACGCATAACGTTATGTAGCATTGCGATATAACGTATAACGTTATATAGTTTCACGTTATATCGTATAACGTTATATAGTATTACGTTATAACGTATAACAATATGTATCACTAACTTATAACGTATAACGTTACATAGCATTACGTTATATCGTATAACGTTA
>NW_025219970.1:66313-67865 GCF_014825855.1 Bombus pyrosoma | reverse complement strand
TATAACGTTATATTGTATTACGTTATAACGTATAACGTTATATGGTTATACGTTATAACGTATAACGTTATGTAGTATTACGATATAACGTATAACGTTATGTAGCATTACGTTATAACGTATAACGTTATATGGTAATACGTTTTAACGTATAACGTAATGTAGTATTACGATATCACATATAACGTTATATAGTATTGCGTTATAACATATAACGTTATATGGTTATACGTTATAACGTATAACGTTATGTAGCATTACGATAAAACGTATAACGTTATGTATTATTACGTTATAACGTATAACGTTATGTAGTATTACTTTTTAACGTATATCGTTATGTGGTAGTACGATATAGCGTATAACGTTATGTATTATTACTTTTTAACGTATAACGTTATGTGGTATTACGATATAGCGTATAACGTTATGTAGTATTACGTTATAACGTATAACGTTATGTAGCATTATGTTAAAACGTTTAACGTTATGTTGTATTACTTTATAACGTATAACGTTATATGGTAATACGTTTTAACGTTTAACGTTATGTGGTATTACGATATAACGTATAACGTTATGTAGTATTACAATATAACATATAACGTAATGTAGCATTACGTTATAACGTATATCGTTATGTAGTTATACGACATAACGTTTAACGTTATATAGTATTACATTATAACGTATAACGTTACATGGTATTACGCTATAACGTATAACGTTATGTAGTATTACTTTTTAACGTATTTCGTTATGTGGTATTACGATATAGCGTATAACGTTATGTAGTATTATTTTTTAACGTATAACGTTATGTGGTATTACGATATAGCGTATAACGTTATGTAGTATTACGTTATAACGTATAACGTTATGTATCATTATGTTAAAACGTATAACGTTATGTTGTATTACGTTATAACGTATAACGTTATATCGTAATACGTTTTAACGTATAACGTTATGTGGTATTACGATATAACGTATAACGTTATATACTATTACGTTATAACGTTTAACGTTATATAGTATTACGTTTTAACGTATAACGTTATGTAGTATTACGTTATAAGGTATAACGTTATATGGTAATACGTTATAACGTATAAAGTTCTGTGGTATTACGATATAGCGTATAACGTTATATGAAATTACGTTATAACGTATAACGTTATATAGTATTGCGTTATAACGTATAACGTTATGTAGTATTACTTTTTAACGTATATCGTTATGTGGTATTACGATATAGCGTATAACGTTATGTAGTATTACTTTTTAACGTATAACGTTATGTGGTATTACGATATAGCGTATAACGTTATGTAGCATTATGTTAAAACGTATAACGTTATGTTGTATTACGTTATAACGTATAACGTTATATGGTAATACGTTTTAACGTATAACGTTATGTGGTATTACGATATAACGTATAACGTTATATACTATTACGTTATAACGTTTAACGTTATATAGTATTACGTTTTAACGTATAACGTTATGTAGTATTACGTTATAAGGCATAACGTTATATGGTAATACG
>NW_025219970.1:59263-65813 GCF_014825855.1 Bombus pyrosoma | reverse complement strand
ATACTACATAACGTAATACGTTATATCGTAATACCACATAACGTTATACGTTATAATGTAATGCTACATAACGTTATACGCTATAACGTAATACTACATAACGTTATACGTTATAAGCTAATAGTATATAACGTTATACGTTATAATGTAATACTACATAACGTAATACGTTATATCGTAATACCACATAACGTTATACATTATAACGTAATGGTATATAACGTTATACGTTATAACGTGATACTATATAACGTTATACGTTATAAGCTATTAGTATATAACGTTATAAGATATAATGTAATACTACATAACGTAATATGTTACATCGTAATACCACATAACGTTATACGTTATAAGGTAATGCTATATAAAGTTATACGTTATAACATAATGCTATATAACGTTATACGTTATAACGTAACACTATATAACGTTATACGTCTTAAGCTAATAGTATATAACGTTATACGTTATAATGTAATACTACATAATGTAATACGTTATATCGTAATACCACATAACGTTATACTTTATAACGTAATGGTATATAACGTTATACGTTATAACGTGATACTGTATAACGTTATACGTTATAAGCTAATAGTATATAACGTTATAAGGTATAATGTAATACTACATAACGTAATACGTTATATCGTAATACCACATAACGTTATACGTTATAAGGTAATGCTATATAACGTTATACGTTATAACGTAATACTATATATTAGTTATGTATGTTATACGTCATAAGCTAATAGTATATAACGTTATATGAAATAATGTAATACCACATAACGTTATACGTTATAATGTAATACTACATAACGTAATACGTTATATCGTAATACCACGTAACGTTATTCGTTTTAACGTAATGGTATATAACGTTATACGTTATAACGTGATACTATATAACGTTATACGTTATAAGCTAATAGTATATAACGTTATAAGATACAATGTAATACTACATAACGTAATATGCTATACCGTAATACCACATAACGTTATACGTTATAAGGTAATGCTATATAACGTTATACGTTATAAGCTAATAGTATATAGCGTTATACCTTATAATGTAATACTACATAACGTAATACGTTATATCGTAATACCACATAACGTTATACATTATAACGTAATGGTATATAACGTTATACGTTATAACGTGATACTATATAACGTTATACGTTATAAGCTATTAGTATATAACGTTATAAGATATAATGTAATACTACATAACGTAATATGTTACATCGTAATACCACATAACGTTATACGTTATAAGGTAATGCTATATAACGTTATACGTTATAACATAATGCTATATAACGTTATACGTTATAACGTAACACTATATAACGTTATACGTCTTAAGCTAATAGTATATAACGTTATACGTTATAATGTAATACTACATAATGTAATACGTTATATCGTAATACCACATAACGTTATACTTTATAACGTAATGGTATATAACGTTATACGTTATAACGTGATACTGTATAACGTTATACGTTGTAAGCTAATAGTATATAACGTTATAAGGTATAATGTAATACTACATAACGTAATACGTTATATCGTAATACCACATAACGTTATACGTTATAAGGTAATGCTATATAACGTTATACGTTATAACGTAATACTATATAATGTTCTTCATCATAAGCTAATAGTATAAAACGTTATACGTTACAATGTCATACTACATAACGTAATACGTTATATCGTAATACCACGTACCGTTATACGTTATAAGGTAATGCTATATAACGTTATACGATATAACGTAATACTATATAATGTTATACGTCATAAGCTAATAGTATATAACGTTACACGTTACAATGTCATACTACATAACGTAATACGTTATATCGTAATACCACATACCGTTATACCATATAATGTAATTCTATATAACGTTATACGTTATAACGTAATACTACATAACGTTATACGTTATAAGCTAATAGTAGATATCGATATACGTTATAATATAATACTACATAAGGTAATACGTTATATCGTAATTCCACATAACGTTATACGTTATAATATAATACTACATAACGTAATACGTTATATCGTAATACCACATAACGTTATACGTTGTAACGTAATGCTATATAACGTTATGCGCTATAACGTATTACTACATAACGTTATACGTTATAAGCCAATAGTATATAACGTTATACGTTATAATGTAATACTACATAACGTAATACGTTATATCGTAATACCACATACCGTTATACGTTATAATGTAATGCCATATAACGTTATACGTTATAACGTAATAGTACATAACGTTATACGTTATACGCTAATAGTATATAACGTTATAAGATATAATGTAATACTACATAACGTACTACGTTATATCGTAATACCACATAACGTTATACGTTATAAAGTAATGCTATATAACGTTATACGTTATAACGTAATACTATATAATGTTATACGTCATAAGCTAATAGTATATAACGTTATACGTTACAATGTCATACTACACAACGTAATACGTTATATCGTTATACCACATACCGTTATACGCTATAATGTAATGCAATATAACGTTATACGCTATAACG
This sequence comes from Bombus pyrosoma, assembly GCF_014825855.1. Classification (NCBI taxonomy): domain Eukaryota; kingdom Metazoa; phylum Arthropoda; class Insecta; order Hymenoptera; family Apidae; genus Bombus; species Bombus pyrosoma. The sequence continues at coordinate 63,195 of NW_025219970.1, read as the reverse complement.
TAATACTACATAACGTTATACGTTATAACGTGATACTATATAGCGTTATACGTTATAAGCTAATAGTATATAACGTTAAAAGATATAATGTAATACAACATATCGTAATAAGTTATATCGTAATACCACATAACGTTATACGTTATAAGGTAATGCTATATAACGTTATACGTTATAACGTAATTCTATATAATAGTTATGTATGTTATACGTCATAAGCTAATAGTATATAACGTTATTCGCTATAATGTAATACTACATAAGGTAATACGTTATATCGTAATACCGCATAACGTTATACGTTATAACGTAATGCTACATAACGTTATACGTTATAACGTAATGGTATATTACGTTATACGTTATAACGTAATACTATATAATAGTTATGTATGTTATACGTCATAAGCTAATAGTATATAACGTTATTCGTTATAATGTAATACTACATAAGGTAATACGTTATATCGTAATACCACATAACGTTATACGTTATAATGTAATGCTATATTACGTTATACGCTATAACGTAATACTACATAACGTTATACGTTATAAGCTATTAGTATATAACGTTATACGTTATAATGTAATACTACATAACGTAATACGTTATATCGTAATACCACATAACGTTATACGTTATAACGTAATGGTATATTACGTTATACGTTATAACGTGATACTATATAATAGTTATGTATGTTATACGTCATAAGCTAATAGTATATAGCGTTATACGTCACAATGTCATACTACATAACGTAATACGTTATATCGTAATACCACATACCGTTATACGCTATATCGTAATACCACATACCGTTATACGTTATAATGTAATGCTATATAACGTTATACGTTATAACGTAATAGTACATAACGTTATACGTTGTAAGCTAATAGTATACAACGTTATACGTTATAATGTAATACTACAAAACGTAATACGTTATATCGTAATACCACATAACGTTATACGTTATAAGGTAATGCTATATAACGTTATACGTTGTAACGTAATACTATATAATAGATATGTATGTTATACGTCATAAGCTAATAGTATATAACGTTATACGTTATAATGTAATACTACATAACGTAATACGTTATATCGTAATACAACATGACGTTATACGTTATAAGGTAATGCTATATAACGTTGTACGTTATAACGTAATACTATATAATAGTTATGTATGTTTTACGTCATAAGCTAATAGTATATAACGTTATACGTTACAATGTCTTACTACATAACGTAATACGTTATATCGTAATACCACATAACGTTATACGCTATAACGTAATACTACATAACGTTATACGTTATAAGCTAATAGTATATAACGTTATACGTTATAATGTAATACTACATAACGTAATACGTTATATCGTAATACCACATAACGTTATACGTTATAACATAATGGTATATAACGTTGTACGTTATAACGTGATACTATATAGCGTTATACGTTATAAGCTAATAGTATATAACGTTAAAAGATATAATGTAATACAACATATCGTAATATGTTATATCGTAATACCACATAACGTTATACGTTATAAGGTAATGCTATATAACGTTATACGTTATAACGTAATTCTATATAATAGTTATGTATGTTATACATCATAAGCTAATAGTATATAACGTTATTCGTTATAATGTAATACTACATAAGGTAATACGTTATATCGTAATACCGCATAACGTTATACGTTATAACGTAATGCTACATAACGTTATACGTTATAACGTAATGGTATATTACGTTATACGTTATAACGTAATACTATATAATAGTTATGTATGTTATACGTCATAAGCTAATAGTATATAACGTTATTCGTTATAATGTAATACTACACAAGGTAATACGTTATATCGTAATACCACATAACGTTATACGTTATAATGTAATGCTACATAACGTTATACGCTATAACGTAATACTACATAACGTTATACGTTATATGCTATTAGTATATAACGTTATAAGTTATAATGTAATACTACATAACGTAATACGTTATATCGTAATACCACATAACGTTATACGTTATAACGTAATGGTATATTACGTTATACGTTATAACGTGATACTATATAATAGTTATGTATGTTATACGTCATAAGCTAATAGTATATAGCGTTATACGTCACAATGTCATACTACATAACGTAATACGTTATATCGTAATACCACATACCGTTATACGCTATATCGTAATACCACATACCGTTATACGTTATAATGTAAGGCTATATAACGTTATACGTTATAACGTAATAGTACATAACGTTATACGTTGTAAGCTAATAGTATACAACGTTATACGTTATAATGTAATACTACAAAACGTAATACGTTATATCGTAATACCACATAACGTTATACGTTATAAGGTAATGCTATATAACGTTATACGTTGTAACGTAATACTATATATTAGTTATGTATGTTATACGTCATAAGCTAATAGTATATAACGTTATATGAAATAATGTAATACCACATAACGTTATACGTTATAATGTAATACTACATAACGTAATACGTTATATCGTAATACCACATAACGTTATTCGTTTTAACGTAATGGTATATAACGTTATACGTTATAACGTGATACTATATAACGTTATACGTTATAAGCTAATAGTATATAACGTTATAAGATACAATGTAATACTACATAACGTAATATGTTATACCGTAATACCACATAACGTTATACGTTATAAGGTAATGCTATATAACGTTATACGTTATAAGCTAATAGTATATAGCGTTATACCTTATAATGTAATACTACATAACGTAATACGTTATATCGTAATACCACATAACGTTATACGTTATAACGTAATGGAATATAACCTTATACGTTATAATGTAATACTATATAACGTTATACGTTATAAGCTAATAGTATATAACGTTATAAGATATATTGTAATACTACATAACGTAATTTGTTATATCGTAATACCACATAACGTTATACGTTATAAGGTAATGCTATATAACGTTATACGTTATAACGTAATACTATATAATAGTTATGTATGTTATACGTCATAAGCTAATAGTATATAACGTTATACGTTATAATGTAATACTACATAACGTAATACGTTATATCGTAATACCACATAACGATATACGTTATAACGTAATGGTATATAACGTTATACGTTGTAACGTGATACTATATAACGTTATACGTTATAAGCTAATAGTATATAACGTTATATGAAATAACGTAATACCATATAACGTTATACGTTATAATGTAATACTACATAACGTAATACGTTATATCGTAATACCACATAACGTTATACGTTTTAACGTAATGGTATATAACGTTATACGTTATAACGCGATACTATATAACGTTATACGTTATAAGCTAATAGTATATAACGTTATAAGATACAATGTAATACTACATAACGTAATATGTTATACCGTAATACCACATAACGTTATACGTTATAAGGTAATGCTATATAACGTTATACGTTATAACGTAATACTATATAATAGTTATGTATGTTATACGTCATAAGCTAATAGTATATAACGTTATACGTTACAATGTCATACTACATAGCGTAATACGTTATATCGTAATACCGCATAACGTTATACGCTATAACGTAATACTACATAACGCTATACGTTATAAGCTAATAGTATATAGCGTTATACCTTATAATGTAATACTACATAACGTAATACGTTATATCGTAATACCACATAACGTTATACGTTATAACGTAATGGAATATAACGTTATACGTTATAATGTAATACTATATAACGTTATACGTTATAAGCTAATAGTATATAACGTTATAAGATATATTGTAATACTACATAACGTAATATGTTATATCGTAATACCACATA
>NW_025219970.1:57593-58763 GCF_014825855.1 Bombus pyrosoma | reverse complement strand
GTATTACGATATAACCTATTACGTTATGTAGTATTACGTTATAACGTATAACGTTATGTGGTATTACGATATAACGTATTACGTTATGTAGTATTACGTTATAACGTATAACGATATATACTATTAGCTTATAACGTATAACGTTATGTAGTATTACGTTATAACGTATAACGTTGTATAGCATTACATTATAACGTATAACGTTATGTGGTATTACGATATAACGTATTACGATATGTAGTATTATATTATAACGTATAACGATATATACTATTAGCTTATAACGTATAACGTTGTGTAGTATTACCTTATAACGTATAACGTTATGTGGTATTACGATATAACGTATTACGTTATGTAGTATTACATTATATCTTATAATGTTATATACTATTAGCTTATAACGTATAACGTTATATAGTGTTACGTTATAACGTTTAACGTTATATAGCATTACGTTATAACGCATAACGTTATGTGGTATTACGATATATCGTATTACGTTCTGTAGTATGACATTGTATTGTATAACGTTATATACTATTAGTTTATGACGTAAAACATTATATATTATTACGTTATAACGTACAACGTTATATAGCATTACTATATAACGTATTACGTTATGTAGTATTACGATATAACGTATTACGTTATGTAGTATTACATTATAACGTATAACGTTATATACTATTAGCTTTCAACGTATAAAGTTATGTAGTATTACGTTATAGCGTATAACGTTATATAGCATTACATTATAACGCATGACGGTATGTGGTATTAAGATATAACGTATTACGTTATGTAGTATTACATTATATCTTATAACGTTATATACTGTTAGCTTATAACGTATAACGTTATATAGTATCACGTTATAACGTACAACGTTATATACCATTACGTTATGTAGTATTACATTATAACGTATATCGTTATATACTATTAGCTTATAACGTATAACGTTATGTAGTATTACGTTATAGCGTATAACGTTTGTAGCATTACATTATAACGTATAACGTTATGTGGTATTACGATATAACGTATTACGTTATGTAGTATTACATTATATCTTATAACGTTATATACTACTAGCTTATAACGTATAACGTTATATAGTGTTACGTTATAACGTATAACGTTATATAGCATTACGTTATAACG
>NW_025219970.1:55948-57093 GCF_014825855.1 Bombus pyrosoma | reverse complement strand
TACCACATACCGTTATACGTTATAATGTAATGCTATATAACGTTATACGTTATAACGTAATAGTACATAACGTTATACGTTGTAAGCTAATAGTATATAACGTTATACGTTATAATGTAATACTACATAACGTAATACGTTATATCGTAATACCACATAACGTTATACGTTATAACGTAATGCTATATAACGTTATGCGTTATAACGTAACACGATATAACGTTATACGTTATAAGCTAGTAGTATATAACGTTATAAGTTATAATGTAATACTACATAACGTAATACGTTATATCGTAATACCACATAACGTTATACGTTATAATGAAATGCTACATAACGTTATACGTTATAACGTGATACTATATAACGTTATACGTTATAAGCTAGTAGTGTATAACGTTATGAGATATAATGTAATACTACATAACGTAATACGTTATATCGTAATACCACATAACGATATACGTTATAATGTAATGCTACATAACGTTATACGTTATAACGTGATACTATATAACGTTATACGTTATAAGCTAATAGTATATAACGTTATAAGATATAATGTAATACTACATAACGTAATACGTTATATCATAATACCACATAACGTTATACGCTATAACGTAATACTACGTAACGTTATACGTTATAAGCTAATAGTATATAACGTCATAAGATATAATGTAATACTACATAACGTAATATGTTATATCGTAATACCACAAAACGTTATACGTTATAAGGTAATGCTATATAACGTTATAGGTTATAATGTAATACTACATAACGTAATACGTTATATCGTAATACCACATACCGTTATACGTTATAATGTAATGCTATATAATGTTATACGTTTTAACGTATTAGTACATAACGTTATACGTTGTAAGCTAATAGTATGCAACGTTATACGTTATAATGTCATACTACATAACGTAATACGTTATATCGTAATACCACATACCGTTATACGTTGTAATGTAATGCTACATAACGTTGTACGTTATAACGTAATACTATATAATGTTTTATGTCATAAGATAATAGTATATAACGTTAAACGTTACAATGTCATACTACATAACGTAATACGTTATATCGTAATACCACATACCCTTATACGCTATATCGTAATACCA
>NW_025219970.1:54356-55448 GCF_014825855.1 Bombus pyrosoma | reverse complement strand
GACATTGTAACGTATAACGTTATGTGGTATTACGATATAACATATTACGTTATGTAGTATTACATTATATCTTATAACGTTATATACTACTAGCTTTTAACGTATAACGTTAAATAGTATCACGTTATAACGTATAACGTTATATACCATTACGTTATAACGTATAACGTTATGTGGTATTACGATATAACGTATTACGATATGTAGTAATACGTTAGAACGTATAACGTTATATACTATTAGCTTATAACGAATAACGTTATGTAGTAGTACGTTATAGCGCATAACGTTTTATAGCATTTCGTTATAACGTATAACGTTATGTGGTATTACGATATAACGTATTACGTTATGTAGTATTACATTATATCTTATAACGTTATATACTATTAGCTTATAACGTATAACGTTATATAGTATTACGTTATAACGGATATCGTTATATAGCATTACGCTATAACGTATAACGTTATGTGGTATTACGATATAATGTATAACGGTATGTGGTATTACGATATAAAGTATTACGTTATGTAGTATGACATTGTAACGTATAACGTTATATACTATTAGCTTATGACGTATAACATACATAACTATTATATAGTATTACGTTATAACGTATAACGTTATATTGGATTACCTTATAACGTATAACGTTATGTGGTATTACGATATAACATATTACGTTATGCAGTATTACATTATATCTTATAACGTTATATACTATTAGCTTATAACGTATAACGTTATATAGTATCATGTTATAACGTATAACGTTATATACCATTACGTTATAACGTATAACGTTATGTGGTAGTACGATATAACGTATTACGTTATGTAGTATTACATTATAACGTATAACGTTATATACAATTATCTTATAACGAATAACGTTATGTAGTATTACGCTATAGCGTATAACGTTATGTGGTATTACGATATAACGTATTACGTTATGTAGTATGACATTGTAACGTATAACGTTATATACTATTAGCTTATGACGTAAAACATTATATAGTATTACGTTATAACGTACAACGTTATATAGCATTACATTACAACGTATAACGGTATGTGGTATTA
>NW_025219970.1:50788-53856 GCF_014825855.1 Bombus pyrosoma | reverse complement strand
TATTACATTATAACGTATAACGTTATATACTATTAGCTTACAACGTATAACCTTATGTACTATTACGTTATAACGTCTAACGTTATATAGCATTACATTATAACGTATAACGGTATGCGGTATTACGATATAACGTACTACGTTATGTAGTATTGCATTATAACGTATAACGTTATATACTATTCGCTTATAACGTATAACGTTATGTAGTATTACGTTATAGCGCATAACGTTATATAGCATTACATTATAACGTATAACGTTATGTGGTATTACGATATAACGTATTACGTAATGTAGTGTGACAATGTAACGTGTAACGTTATATACTATTAGCTTGTAACGTATAACGTTATGTAGTATTACGTTATAGCGTATAACGTTATATGGCATTACATTATAACGTATAACGGTATGTGGTATTGCGATATAATGTATTACGTTATGTAGTATGACATTGCAACGTATAACGTTATATACTATTAGCTTATAACGTATAACGTTATATAGCATTACCTTATAACGTATAACGTTATATAGTATTACGTTATAACGTATAGCGTTATGAAGCATTATGTAATAACGTATAACGTTATGTGATATTAAGATATGACGCATAACGTTATATAGTATTACGTAATAACGTATAGCGTTATGTAGCATTATGTAATAACGTATAACGTTATGTTCGTATTAAGATATGACGCATAACGTTATATAGTATTACTTTATAACGAATAACGTTATATAGCATTACATTATAACGTAGAACGGTATGTGGTATTACGATATAACGTATTACGTTATATAGCATTACCATGTAACGTATAACGTTATATAGTATTACGTTATAACGTATAGCGTTATGTGGTATTACGACATATCGTATTACTTTATGTTGTATTACATTATAACGTATAACGTTATGTACTATTAGCTTATAACGTATAACGTTATGTAGTATGACGTTATAACGTATAACGTTATATAGCATTACGTTATAACGTATAACGTTATATAGCATTACACTATAACGTATAACGATATGTGGTATTACGATGTAACGTATTATGTTATGTAGTATTACATTATAACGTATAACGTTATATACTATTAGCTTATAACGTATAACGTTATGTAGTATTACGTTATAACGTATAACGTTATATGGCGTTACATTATAACGTATAACGGTATGTGGTATTACGATATAACGTATTACGTTATGTAGTATTGCATTATAACGTATAACGTTATGTACTCTTAGCTTATAACGTATAACGTTATGTAGTATTACGTTATAGCGTATAGCATTATGTAGTTTTACATTATAACGTATAACGTTATATAGCATTACCGTATAACGTATAACGTTACATATTATTACGTTATAACGTGTAGCGTTATGTAGTATTCTGTAATAACGTATAACGTTATGTGGTATTAAGATATGTCGCACAACGTTATATAGTATTACGATATAACTTATAACGTTATATAGCATTACCATATAACGTATAACGTTATAGAGTATTACGTTATAACGTATAACGTTATGTAGAATTACGTTATAACGTATAACGTTATGTGGTATTACGATGTAACGTATTATGTTATGTAGTATTACATAATAACGTACAACGTTATACAATATTAGCTTATAACGTATAACCTTATGTAGTATTACGTTATAACGTATAACGTTATATAGCATTACGTTATTATGTATAACGTTGTGTGGTACTACGATATAACGCATAACGTTATGTGGTATAATATTGTAACGTATAACGTTATGTGGTATTAAGATATGTCGCATAACGTTATATAGTATTACGTTATAACTTATAACGTTATATAGCATTACCATATAACGTATGACGCTATATACTATTAGCTTATAACGTATAACGTTATATAGTATTACGTTATAACGTATAGCGTTATGTAGTGTTACATTATAACGTATAGCGTTATGTGGTATTACGATGTAACGTATTATGTTATGTAGTATTACATTATAACGTACAACGTTATATACTGTTAGCTTATAACGTATAACGTTATGTGGTATTACGTTATAAAGTGTAACGTTATATTGCATTACATTATAACGTATAACGGTATGTGGTATTACGATATAACGTATTACGTTATGTAGTATTGCATTATAACGAATAACGTTATATACTATTAGCTTATAACGTATAACGTTATGTAGTATTACGTTGTAACGAATAACGTTGTGTAGTATTATGTTATAACGTATAACGTTATAGAGTATTACGTTATAACGTATAGCGTTATGTAGTATTATGTAATAACGTATAACGTTATGTGGTATTACATTATAACGTATGACGCTATAAACTATTAGCTTATAACGTATAACGTCATATGGTATTACGTTATAACGTATAACGTTGTGTAGTATTATGTAATAACGTATAAAATTATTTAGTATTATGTAATAACGTATAACGTTATATAGTACTAAATGATAACGTATGACGCTATATACTATTAGCTTATAACGTATAACGTTATATGGTATTACGTTATAACGTATAACGTTATGTGGTATTACGACATATCGTATTACTTTATGTTGTATTACATTTTAACGTATAACGTTATATACTATTAGCTTATAACGTATAACGTTATGTTGTATGACGTTATAACATATATCGTTATATAGCATTACGTTATAACGTATAACGTTTTATAGCATTACGTTATAACGTATAACGTTATGTAGTATAACGTTATAACGTATAACGTTATATAGCATTACGTTATAACGTATAACGTTATGTGGTATTACGATGTAACGTAGTACGTTATGTAGTATTTCATAAGAACGTATAACGTTATATACTATTAGCTTATAACGTATAATGTTATGTAGTATTACGTTATAGCGTATAACGTTAGATAGCATTACGTTATAACGTATAACGTTATGTGGTATTACGATATAAGGTATTACGTTATGTAGTATTACATTATATCTTATAACGTTATATACTATTAGCTTATAACGTATAACGTTATCTAGTATTTCG
>NW_025219970.1:47128-50288 GCF_014825855.1 Bombus pyrosoma | reverse complement strand
AAACATAACGTTATACGTTATATCGTAATACTATATAACGTTATACCTTATATCGTAATACCACATAACGTTATACGTTATATCGTAATACCGCATGTCGTTATGCGTCATTGCGTAATACCACATAACGTTACACGTCATATCGTAACACCACATAACGTTATACGTTATATCGTAGTACCACATAACGCTATACGTTCTATGGTAATCCTATATAACGTTATACCTTATATCGTATTACCACATAAGGTTATACGTTATATCGTAATACCGCATATCGTTATACGTTATAGCGTAAGATCACATAACGTTATGCGTTATATCGTAATACCACATAACGTTATACGTTATAACGCAATACTATCTAACGTTATACGTAATATCGTAACAACACATAACGCTATAAGTTATACCGTAATACCACATAACGTTATACGTTATAACGTAATAGTATATAACCTGATACGTCATATCGTAACACCACATAACGTTATACCTTACTTCATACTACCACGTAGCGTTATACAATAGAAGATAACACTATATAACGTTATACGTCATATCGTAACACCACATAACGTTATATGTTATATCGTACTGCTATCTGACGTTATACCTTGTATCATAATACTACATTACGTTATACGTCATATCGTAATCCCACATAACGTCATACGTCATATCGTAACACCACATAACGTTATACGTTATATCGTAGTACCACATAAGGTTATACGTCATATCGCAGTACTACATAACGTAATACTTTATAACGTAATAACACATAACGTTATACGTTATATCGTAATGCTACATATCGTCATGCGTTGTATCGTAATACTACAAGTCGTTGTACGTTATATCGTAATGCCACATAACGTGATTCGTCATATCGTAATGCTACATAACGTGATACTCTATAACGTAATGCTACATAACGTTATACGCACTATCGTAATGCTACATAACGTTATACGCACTATCGTAATGCTACATAACGTTATACGTTATATCGTAACACTACATAACGTTAGACGCTATAACGTAATGCTAGATAACGTTATGCGTTATAACGTAACACTACATATCGTTATACGTTATATAGTAATACCATATAACGTTATACGTTATGTCGTAATACTATATAACGTTTTACGTTGTAACGTCTTACTACATAACGTTATACGTTATATCGTAATACTACATGTCGTCATACGTTATAGCGTAACACTACATAACGTTATACGTTATAACGTAATACTACATAACGTTATACGCTATAAGGTAATGCTACATAGCGCTATACGCTATATCGTAATACAATATAACGTTTTACGTTATAACGTAACACTACACAACGTTATACGCCATAACGTAATGCTACATAACGCTATCCGTTATATCGTAATACTATATAACGTTTTAGGTCGAAACGTTATACTGCATAACGTTATACGTTATGTCGTAATTCTACATACCGTTATACGTTATATCGTAGTACCATATAACGTTATACGTTATAGCATAATTCTACATAACGTTATACGTTGTATCGTAATACAACATATCGTTACACGTTATATCGTAATACGAATATAAAGTTATTCGTTATAACGTAACACTACATATCGTTATACGTTTTATCGTAGTACCTTATAACGTTATACGTTATATCGTATTAGTACATAACGTTATACGTTGTAACGTAGTACTACATAACGTTATACGTTCTATCGTAATACTACATATCGTTATACGTTATATCGTAGTACAACATATCGTTATACGCTATAACGTAATGCTACATAGCGCTATACGCTATATCGTAATACTATATAACGTTTTACGTTATAACGTAACACTACACAACGTTATACGCCATAACGTAATGCTACATAACGCCATCCGTTATATCGTAATACTATATAACGTTTTAGGTCGAAACGTTATACTACATAACGTTATACGTCATATCGTAATTCTACATACCTTTATACGTTATATCGTAGTACCATATAACGTTATACGTAATATCGTATTACCATATAACGTTATACATTATATCGTATTACTATATAACATTATACGATATAACGTAATTATACATAACGTTATACGTTATATTGTAGTACCATATAACGTTATACGTTATAACATAATTCTACATAACCTTATACGTTATATCGTAGTACGATATAACGTTATACGTTATATCGTAGTACCATATTACGTTATACGTTATATCGTATTACTATATAACATTATACGATATAACGTAATTCTACATGACGTTATACGTTATATCGTAATCCTATGTAACGTTATACGTTGTAACATATTACTACATAACGTTATACGTTATATCGTATTACTATATAACGCTATACGTTATAATGTGATTCTACATGACGTTATACGTTATAACGTAATACTACATATCGCTATACCTTATAGCGTAGTACCTTATAACGTTATACGTTATATCGTAATGCTACATAACGTTATACGCTCTAACGTAATGCTACATAACGTTATACGTTATAATGTAACACTACATATCGTTATACGTTATATCGTAATACAATATAACGATATACGTTATATCGTAATGCTACGTAACGTTATACGTTATATCGTATAACTATATAACGTTATACGTTATAATTTTAATTCTACATAACGTTATACGTTATAACGTAATACTATATATCGCTATACGTTATTGCGTAGTACCTTACAACGTTATACGTTATATCTTAATGCTACATAACGTTATACGCAATAACGTAATGCTACATAGCGCTATACGCTATATCGTAATACTATATAACGTTTTACGTTATAACGTAACACTACACAACGTTATACGCCATAACGTAATGCTACATGACGCCATCCGTTATATCGTAATACTATATAACGTTTTAGGTCGAAACGTTATACTACATAACGTTATACGTCATATCGTAATTCTATATAACGTTATATGTTATAACGTAATACTACATAACGTTATACGTTATAACGTAATACTACATATCGTTATACGCTATAACGTAATGCTACATAGCGCTATACGTTATATCGTAGTACCATATAACGTTATACGTTATATCGTAATAATATATAACGTTATACGTTATAACGTAATTCTACATAA
>NW_025219970.1:45395-46628 GCF_014825855.1 Bombus pyrosoma | reverse complement strand
CTATATAACGTTATACGTTAAAACGTAATACCACATATCGTTATACGTTATATCGTAATACCACATATCGTTATACGTTATATCGAAATACCATATAACGTTATACGTTATATCGTAATACCATATAACGTTATACGTTTTATCGTAACACCATATAACGTTATACGTTATTTCGTAATACTATATAACGTTATAAGTTGTATCGTAATACTACATGACGTTATACGTTATATCATAATATCCTATAACGTTATACGTTATAACGTAATACCATGTAACGTTATTGATTACAACGTAATACCACATATCGTTATACGTTATATCGTAATACCACATATCGTTATACGTTATATCGTAATACCACATAACGTTATGCGTTATATCATAATACTACTTAACGTTATATGTTATAACGTAATACCACATATCGTTATACGTTATATCGTAATACCATATAACGTTATCCGTTATACGGTAATACCATATAACGTTATGCGTTATATCGTAATATCATATAACCTTATACGTTATATCATAATACTACATAACGCTATATGTTTTAACGTAATAACACATATCGTTATACGTTATATCGTAATACCATATAACGTTCTTCGTTATATCGTAATACCATATAATGTTATATGTTATATCGTAATACCATATAATGTTATATGTTATATCGTAATACTATATAACTTTATACGCTATATTGTAATACTACATGACGTTATAAGTTATATCGTAATACTACATGACGTTATACGTTATATCATAATATCGTATAACGTTATACGCTATAACGTAATGCCATATAACGTTATTGATTACAACGTAACACCACATATCGTTATACGTTATATCGTAATACCACATACCGTTATACGTTATATCGTAATACCACATAACGTTATACGTTATATCATAATACTACTTAACGTTATATGTTATAACGTAATACCACATATCGTTATACGTTATATCGTAATACTATATAACGTTATACGTTATATCGTAATACTATATATCGATAAACGTTAAAACGTAATACCACATATCGTTATACGTTATATCGTAATACCACATATCGTTATACGTTATATCGTAATACCATATAACGTTATCCGTTATACGGTAATACCATATAACGTTATGCGTTATATCGTAATATCATATAACGTTACACGTTATATCGTAATACTATATAACGTTATACGTTATAACGTAATATCA
>NW_025219970.1:42889-44895 GCF_014825855.1 Bombus pyrosoma | reverse complement strand
TACGTTATAGCGTATAACTTTATGTAGCATTACGTTATGGCGTTTAACGTCATGTTATATTACGTTATATCGTATAACGTTATGTAGTACTACGTAACAACGTATAACACTATATATTATTACGATATAACGTATAACGTTACGTAGTATTACGATATAACGTATAACGTTACGTAGTATTAAGTTATAACGAATAACGCTATATATACTATTACGATATAACGTATAACGTTATATGGTATTACGATATAACGTACAACGATATGTAGTATTACGATATAACGATTAAAGTTATGTAGTGTTACGTTGTAACATATAACGATATGTAGTGTTACGTTATAACGTACAACGTGATATAGTAATACGATATAACGTAAAACTTTATGTCGTAATATGTTACAACGTATAACGTTAAATAGGATTACGATATAACGTATAACCTTATAAGGTATTACGATATAACGTATAACGATATGTAGTATTGCGATATAACGTATAACGTTATGTAGTATTACGCTATAACGTATAACGTTGTGTGGTATTACGTTATAACGTATAACGTTATATAGTATTACGTTATCTCGTATAACGTTATGTAGTATTATGATATATCGTATAACGTTATGAGGTATTACGTTACAGTGTATAACGTTATTTACTACTACGGTATAACACATAACGTTATGTAGTATTACGTTATATCGTATAACGTTATGTGGTATTACATTGTAACGTATAACGTTATAAGGTATTACGCTATATCGTATAACGATAAGTAGTATTGCGATATAACGTATAACGTTATGTAGTATTACGCTATAACGTATAACGTTATGTGGTATTACGTTATAACGTATAACGATATATAGTATTACGATATCTCGTATAACGTTATATAGTATTATGATGTAACGTATAACGATATGTGGTATTACGTTATAGGGTATAACGTTGTATAGTATTATGATTTAACGTATAACGCTATATAGTATTACGATATGACGTATAACGTTATGTAGTAATACGCTATAACGTATAACGTTATGTAGTATTACGTTATAACGTATAACGTTATGTAGTAATACGTTATAACGTACAACGTTATGTGGTATTACGTTATATGGTATAACGTTATATGGTATAACGATATAACATATAACGTTATGTACTATTACGTTATAACGTAAAACGTTATATGGTATAACGTTATGGAGTATATCGTTATAGAGTACTACGACATGACGTATAACGTTGTATAGTATTATGATTTAACGTATAACGTTATATAGTATTACGATATAACGTATAACGTTGTATAGTATTATGGTTTAACGTATAACGTTATATAGTATTACGATATGACGTATAACGTTATGTAGTATTACGTTATGACATATAACGTTATGTAGTATTACGTCATAACGTATAACGTTATGTAGTAATACTCTATAACGTATAACGCTATGTATTATTACGTTATAAAGTATAACGTTATATGGTACTACGATATAACATATAATGTTATGTAGTGTTACGTTATAACGTATAACGTTATTTCGTATTACGATATAAGATATAACGTTATGTAGTATTACGTTATATAGTATAACGTTATGCAGTATTACGTTATAACGTATAACATTATGTAGTAATACGCTATAACGTATAACGTTATGTGGTATTACGTTATAACGTATAACGTTATGTGGTATTACGTTATAAGGTATAACGTTATATAGTATTGCGATATGACGTATAACGTTATGTAGTATTACGTTACAACGTATAACGTTATGTAGTATTACGTTATAACATATAACGTTATGTAGTATTACGTTATATAGTATAACGTTATGTAGTATTACGTTATAACGTATAACATTATGTAGTAATACGCTATAACGTATAACGTTATGTGCTATTACGTTATAACGTATAACGTTATGTGGTACTACGATAAAACGTATAACGATATGAAGCATTACGTTATAGCGTATAACTTTATG
>NW_025219970.1:39878-42389 GCF_014825855.1 Bombus pyrosoma | reverse complement strand
GTTATATGGTATTACGATATAACGTACAACGATATGTAGTATTACGATATAACGTATGACGATATGTAGTATTACGATATAACGATTAACGTTATGTAGTGTTACGTTATAATATATAACGATATGTAGTGTTACGTTATAACGTACAACGTTATATAGTAATACGATATAACGTATAACGTTATGTCGTAATATGTTAAAACGTATAACGTTAAATAGGATTACGATATAACGTATAACCTTATAAGGTAATATGTTATAATGTATAACGATATGTAGTATTACCTTATAACGCATAACGTTATGTAGTATAACGTTACAACGAAAAACGTTATAGGGTATTACGATATAACGTATAGCGCTATGTAGCGTTACGTTATAGCGTATAACGTTATTGTAGTATTACATTGTAACGTATAACGTTATAAGGTATTACGATATAACGTATAACGATATGTGGTATTACGTCATAACGTATAACGTTATATAGTATTACGTTATCTCGTATAACGTTATGTAGTATTATGATATATCGTATAACGTTATGTGGTATTACGTTACAGTGTATAACGCTATAAACTACTACGGTATAACATATAACGTTATGTAGTATTACGTTATATCGTATAACGTTATACAGTATTACGATATAACGTATAATGTTATATACTATTACGATATAACGTATAACGTTATATAGTATTACGATATAACGTATAACGTTATGTGGTATTACGCTATAGTGTATTTCGTTATGTGGTATTACGTTATAGTGTATAACGTTATATACTATTACGATATAACGTATAACGTTATATAGTATTATAATGTAACGCATAACGATATGTGGTATTACGTTATAACGTATAACGTTATATGGTATTACGTTATAGGGTATAACGTTGTATAGTATTATGATTTAACGTATAACGTTATATAGTATTACGATATGACGTATAACGTTATGTAGTAATACGCTATAACGTATAACGTTATGTAGTATTACGCTATAACGTATAACGTTATGTAGTAATACGTTATAACGTATAACGTTATGTGGTATTACGTTATAAGGTATAACGTTATATGGTATTACGATATAACATATAACGTTCTGTACTATTACGTTATAACGTAAAACGTTATATGGTATAACGTTATGGAGTATAACGTTATATAGTACTACGACATGACGTATAACGTTGTATAGTATTATGATTTAACGTATAACGTTATATAGTACTACGATATGACGTATATCGTTATGTAGTACTTACATAGTACTACGTTATAACGTATAACGTTAAGTAATATTACGTTATAACGCATAACGTTATGTAGTAATACGCTATAACGTATAACGTTATGTGGTATTACGTTATAACGTATGACGTTATATGGTATTACGTTATCTCGTATAACGTTATGTAGTATCATGATATATCGTATAACGTTATGTGGTATTACGTTATGGAGTATAACGTTATATAGTATTACGTTACAGTGTATAACGTTATATACTATTACGGTATAACATATAACGTTATGTAGTATTACGCTATAACGTGTAACGTTATATAGTATTACGTTATAACGTGTAAGGTCATATAGTACTACGATATGACGTATAGCGTTGAATAGTATTATGATTTAACGTATAACGTTATATAGTATTACGATATAACGTATAACGTTGTATAGTATTAGGATTTAACGTATAACGTTATATAGTATTACGATATGACGTATAACGTTATGTAGTATTACGTTATAACGTATAACGTTATGTGGTGTTACTTCATAACGTATAACGTTATGTAGTAATACGCTATAACGTATAACGTTATGTGGTATTACGTTATAACGTATAACGTTATATGGTACTACGATATAACATATAACGTTATGTAGTGATACGTTATAACGTATAACGTTATATAGTACTACGATATGACGTATAACGTTGTATAGTATTATGATTTAACGTATAACGTTATATACTATCACGATATAACGTATAACGTTATTTGGTATTACGATATAACATGTAACGTTATGTAGTATTACGTTATATAGTATAACGTTATGTAGTATTACGTTATAACGTATAACGTTATGTGGTATTACGTTATAAGGTATACCGTTATATAGTATTGCGATATGACGTATAACGTTATGTAGTAGTACGTTATAACGTATAACATTATGTAGTAATACGCTATAACGTATAACGTTATGTGGTATTACGTTATAACGTATAACGTTATGTGGTATTACGATATAGGGTATAACGTTATATAGTATTGCGATATGACGTATAACGTTATGTAGTAATACGTTACAGCGTATAACGTTATGTAGTATTACGTTATAGTGTATTACGTTATGTGGTATTACGTTATAGTGTATAACGTTATATACTATTACGATATAACGTATAACGTTATATAGTATTACGTTATGGCGTATAACGTTATATGGTATTACGTTATAACGTATCACGTTATGTAG
>NW_025219970.1:34306-39378 GCF_014825855.1 Bombus pyrosoma | reverse complement strand
GTTATCGAACCTAGGATCATTGTCATTAGCGTCTCGAGTATCTGATTACCACGGTTACTTGTCGATATCTGTAACAATCATACTTGCTCTAGTCAATATCTTCTCTATTGTATAACGACAACGTTTAATCACAACGAAGGTTTCTTTCACGCCCTTAACCCCAACTCTAATCATAACGCTTCTCCGACATATATATATAGATATATATATATATATATATATATATATATATATATATATCGGTCACGTCGAATAAGGCCACCCGCGTTAACACGTTTACTGCTGATTGCGTTTTCATGTTATGCTTTGTGCCAACAAACAGTCCTCGTTTGAAATCTATTCTTATATACAGAACTGGCAATTTTGTAAATATATTTAACGTGAAACATTATGGAATATTTTATGAAACATTTCATGGTTTTTAATAGAATTCGTAAAAAATTAATAAAATCCAGGCTCCGTGGTAGCTACTGGGACAACAAATAGGAGGTCGTGTTATACATCAATGGATCGAAATATTATGTGTCAAAAATCAGAATGCCGAGGATCCGAACTACAGCAGACACGTAGGGTGTGTAAGCAGGGATATGTAAGTTTTGGATTTCGGACAGGTCATTCTATATGGCCCCTCGCTACTAATAGTAACGCGTATCCTATTACGCATTCTGCCTATGCATACATACATATATATGCGAATACATATCTGCCTCGCTCGTAACCGGCCACTTCACAGCAGCGGTCAGAGAGCATAGCGTAACCCAAAACTAATCCAATATCTATAAACTATAAATAAATAGCGTACACAGTACACAATCTCAAACCTACGTTGCTGATATTCATTTTTAATCGAATTATCGCAGACATTTCTTACAGCCTCGCGTATTATGCACGCGTGCTACGGGGCTTTCATCCGAAGGATCGATGGAATTACCCAAGCTCGCCCAAGGCCGCGTCGCGCCGCAAGGTAACCGGCAATCAATATCAGCGCATACGCTACTACCGACACACAATTACAGAGAGAGAGAGAGAGAGAGAGAGAGAGAGTTCGCTACAGTGGTAACGGCAGCTTTTTGCAACTATCTCTGGGAAACTAGGGCCGCCCGACTATTACACAGAAAAGTTCGTAGAATTATGTTCCCGGCAACATATTCAAAAATCATCGAAATCAGCAACGGAGTAGTGTCTCGACAAGTCTACCCCATTTTCAAATCTACTGTCAATCTTGTATCTTTGACATAAAATGCTACACATTTTGGGATAGAATTTAGTTGTTTGTAGGAATTACAAGCATTATTCTACCAACATTGATAATTTCAGTAAACGTAGCTCGCGTGAATACAATAAATATAACTATCTATATAGGTACAAATAAATACAAACGATATGTGATCGCCACCTGATCGGCTAAATATCTATGCTATCGTGGACGGGGAAGGGCAGATATGTAGGGCTGTTATCGTGGTGGTGGTGAATGTGCTTCTACTAAAATACATATAGGTAGTGTAATAAAGTGAACATAGGGAACATAGAGACGATGACTTTGAACGTTCGTCATCCTGTGATTTGCAAATCACGCGTGCTCGTGAATTTACGCATCGTCATTTACGCATTTTATATAATATCGACATAATTATTTACGTATATTTGCTTTTGATTCGAATCATGAATGGCATATTAGAAGAAGTTTTATACAGAATCAATACCATAACTTGGCAATATATTCTTTAATAAAAAGGTGAAGCAGAGAGATGTATTTTAAGCCATCAGTTAGATATAGTTGGATATAGATCAAATTGAGAAACACCGGTGATCCATAGCACCGATTTCTGGATCAAACTACGAGCAGGATTTCATTACTCGGAGTGTCTTATCCCACTGGCAAGTTCTTCCGGATTTTCAACATACCTCTAAACATGGCCTCCTAATCACGAGAGAAATTTACCATTCCGATATCGGGAATTTCCTCGTTTAGCAACAATCCCTGTCCACCATATCGCCAGATTGTTCTAGGCCAGGGGAAAGCGGCACACAGGACTTTATTCAGCGGACCTATACAACAAGACGTCAACAACTCGACCAAAAGATGTTGGTTTCCCGCGAGAAAAACCCTACACTCACTATTCGTTCCAGCGAAACCTTTTGTTATCCTGACATCGATTACGTGTTTCAATTTTTCGACAAAATTCCCATTCTAGAATAAAATCTATAATAAGCTTAACCATAAGATAAATCGTTTACTAATGAAGCGTGATTGTATATGAAAAGTATTGCCAGAACTCTAGAAAATGGACCGCGTTCATTAATCCGCGTTCTTATTAATCTTTACATCGATATATTTTCGTGTGTTTCAGATTCGTCAGCGTCTTATTAATCGAAACTAGATATTTAATTAAATAATTTCTCTCATGGTATATGAGAAAAGAGATGTTCTCGTAGTCGGTATTAATAATGAACAACTTTAGTAAAAGATTATTTAATAAAAGAAAAAAAAATAGCAAATGCACTTAATAATTGATCGTATATAAATCTATACGTAAATAATAATCGCTATGACATAGTCTAGTCTATAACGTAACAGTGACGAATAAACGTATGTACTTGTATTTAATAAACGGAACTTCTTGACTGAAAACATAATTATAATAAAAATAATGCTAAAAAATAATCTTGCCCTCTTATGTTTTAGTATATGTGCTAAAATTTCTACTAAATAAAATGAATTTACTTTCAGCGCGTAAGAACTATTAAAATTATAAAAATGATAATTGTCGTGATAAATCGTTGAAGGCGTCAATTTACGATAAAAGTAAAAAAATTATTATATTTGTTTGCGTTACAATGGAAAAACCACTTTTAACGATATAAACGAAAAAGTTGTCGTTCGATCAACCATGTGGAACGTTGTCAAGGGTAAATCAACAAGTATGGGAGAATCATCCGATTAGCGCACGAGCTCATTTTCGATCGAACTTTCGCCCCGTGAAGATCAGAAAACAACTTTTACCTATTTATTTATGACTTTAAACTATCTATTCATGACATTAAACAATCAATATATAACATTTGAGCTATTATTTTATAATATCTAAACCATTAATTTGTAACATTAAAGATATTCATTTAAAACATTTGAAACATTAATTTATAACATTTGAAACCGTTTCTGTTTTGTCGACAGTCGACACTCTGTCGTAAGAAGGGAAGAAATGATAGGTTAGGCTTTTTTTCTCTTTTTGTTCAAACTAATTGACAGTCGAAAACTAGTATCAAAGAAATGGGAGTTTAGTCTTAGGTTGTAGAAACTATTAAAATGATGAAAATGGATATCGTATTAAATCGTTAAAGACGCCAATTTACGATAAAAATTAAGAAATTGTTCAATTTGATTTTGTTATAATGGAAAAACCGCCGCCTGCTATGTCAACAAATCGTTACCGTTTGATTAACATCCCGACACCTTGTCAAGTTATATAAGGAACACGCAAATCGCGCGCTAGCTTTTTCGTGCCTGAACTCTCGGAGAGTGAACATCGAACAGGATCTTAAGTATAAGGTAAGTGAAAAAGAATATCAAATAATAACATTGAAACTAGTAATTTATAACATTTAAACTATTACTTTATACATTTAAGCTCTCAATTTACAACATTTAAATTGTTATTTTATACATTTAAGCCATTAACTTTTAATATTTAAGCTATTAACTTCTAACATTTAAACTATTAATTTATAACATTTAAGCTATTAATTTATAACGTTTAACCTATTAATTTATAACATTTAGACCATTACTTTATTGTATCTAAACTATTAATTTATAACATTTAGAACATCACATCGTTGCATCTGAATTATTAATTTATAACACTTAGACCATCACTTCATTGCATCTAAACTATTAATTTATAACATCTAAGCCACTAATTTCTAACATTTAAGCTGTCAGTCTATACATTTAAACCATAAATTTTTAACCCTCGAGCTGTTAATTTATAACATTTAAGCCATTAATTTCTAACATTTAAGCTATCAGTTTATACATTTAAACCATTAATTTTTAACCCTCAAGCTATTAGTTTACAACATCGAAGCCACTAATTTCTAACATATAAGCTACCAGTTTATACATTTAAACCATTAATTTTTAACCCTCGAGCTATTAATTTACAACATCCAAGCCATTAATTTCTAACATTCAAACTATTAATTTATAACATTTAAGTCATTAATTTATAACAATCAAACAGTTAATTAACAACATTTAAGCCATTACTTAATAACAGTTATACCATTAGTTTATAATAATCAAACAATTAATTAACAACTTCTAAACCATTAATTGATAACAATTCAATGAATAATTAACAACAATTCAAAACATTAATTTATAACAATCGAACCGTTATTCAAGTAATCAATAAACCCCTTGCAAATAGCCTAATAGATCCTTTGATAGATCTTACGAAAAAGTACCTAACCGCGATTACAGCCAATTAGTTCATATTATTCGCTACATAATTAATATTTGTATCACGTACAGCGATGCAGGCGGTACTGAAGAAAAAAGCCATTTTATGTTACAACTGTAACGAGTAAATTTGCTCGTTTAACTTGAGAGTAATTAAAGAGGAACCTGACTTTTAAGTAAGCATTAAATAAGAATTTTAAATATCGCAGACAGTAATATAGGTGTCATTCAAGAAAGAAGAACATTTTATTTTGCAATTAGCACGAGTAATATAATGCTTAATATGAGTTTTATCTGTCTGATTATTTAATACCTTAACTTATTTCACAGTAACGTCATCGACTGCTGTTAGGCTCTTTTTTTCTCTTTTTGTCCAAACTAAATTGATAGTCGAAATCTAGTATCAAAGAAATGGGAATTTAGTCTTAGCTTGTAGAAACTATTAAAATTATAAAAACGGATATCGTATTAAATCGTTAAAGACGCCAATTTACGATAGAAATTAAGAAATTGTTCAATTTGATTTTGTTATAATTGAAAAACCGCCTTCTGCTTTGTCAACAAATCGTTACCGTTTGATTAACATCCCGATACCTTGACAAGT
>NW_025219970.1:32554-33806 GCF_014825855.1 Bombus pyrosoma | reverse complement strand
GCAATCCTGTCCGATTGGTACTTCGGTACTCGGACAGGGACCTGCATTTAACGTCCTCCGTAATTCTGTTCAAGTGGCAAGCTCGCGGGGGTGGACCCCACTGTTCAGTTGGGGCCTTGCCTTTGTAATCCTGTTCAGCGGTCCCTCCCCGGGCCGTCGCTTGTTCAGTTGGAGTGTGTCAAATTGCAGGCCCATTTGCTGGATCACTGGTATCATCGGTCGGTGCCATCGACCGTGATAAGTTGCAAACGACGTAACAGGAATCGAGCGAAGGTCAATGCTTGGGCTTTCCGCTGAACCTTAGGGTTATCTGGTGTACGGGGGTACGTCTCGTAGGTTTGTTAGTTCTTTCGAGAGATCGCGATTTCGTTCGTTTCGAGCGCGCTGCGGTGTTTCCTTCATCGTCTGATTTTTGGGGCTTCTTTTCCATAATAGCCACATTTTTTTTCTTTCGTTTCAAGTTAGACAAATGTGTCTTTGATACGGAATATTGCCGATAGGGTTGCGAATTATTGTACGATGTTTGTACCGATCGATGTAATCGTTGTATGTGAGATACATGTTGCGTTGTGTGGGAGATAGATATTGCGTTGTGCAAGCTTTGTTTTACGTTTGTAAAGACTCGTGTAACTGCTGCGTAGGAGATGGATGTTTCGCGGTTAGGCTACGAAATAACTATCTCTTTACGCAGGCCCATGATCAAATAGTGTCAGAACTCGACATTCTTGCCAATAGGTTGAATGTCGAGACCGATGCATAATGTTAAATAACTCATGGGCGGGTCTCTTGCGTAGTCACCTCCTCGTGGTAAGACCCGGTAATTGGTATCGTTTTCCAAAGATTAATCAACTGATTAATTTTTGGAAAACGATACTAAGCTAAGAACTACGCACCAGTCCAGTTTGGATCACCAAAAGCCGCCAAAAGAATTTTGGATGATCTAGACTGGACTAACATCCCCCTGCGGGGGCATCGAGGGACATCGTGGGACATCGTGGGATGCGTGCGTTTTAGCCTTAATTAATTGTAAGATAGATATCTATGTTAAGTGCATTGTGAGCTCATTCTGTACAAAGATACTTATCCATCTTGGAAGGAAATATATAAATCTCGTCTTTTTTGGTCCCCTCGCTTACCACACTGGAAAAATTGTTCCGGCGATTTATCGATTCACGATCGCTCAGTTCTTTCAAACTGCCGCGTGGCGTACTCGCTCGCGCGTATTCCGGATGCGTGTGGGTCCACGTGCACT
>NW_025219970.1:30655-32054 GCF_014825855.1 Bombus pyrosoma | reverse complement strand
CGTATATCGTTGTATGCTATTATGATATAACGTATAACGTTATATAGTATTACGATGTAACGTATAACGTTATGTGGTATTACGTTATCTCGTATAACGTTATATGGTATAACGTTATGGCGTATAACGTTATATAGTACTACGACATGACGTATAACGTTGTATAGTATTATGATTTAAAGCATAACGTTATATAGTATTACGATATGACGTATAACGTTGTATAGTATTATCATTTAACGTATAACGTTATATAATATTACGATATGACATATATCGTTATGTAGTATTACGTTATAACGTATAACGTTATACGGTAATACGATATAACGTATAACGTTATATACTATTACGATATAAGGTATATCGTTATGTAGTATTACGTTATCTCGTTTTAACGTTATGTAGTATTATGATATATCGTGTAACGTTATGTGGTATTACGTTATGGAGTATAACGTTATATAGTATTACGTTACAGTGTATAACGTTATATACTATTACGTTATAACGTATAACGTTATGTAGTAATAGGCTATAACGTATAACGTTATGTGGTATTACGTTATAACGTATAACGTTATATGATATTACGTTATCTCGTATAACGTTATGTAGTAATATGATATATCGTATAACGTTATGTGGTATTACGTTATCTCGTATAACGTTATATAGTATTACGTTACAGTGTATAACGTTATATACTATTACGGTATAACATATAACGTTATGTAGTGTTACGTTATAACGTGTAACGTTATGTAGTACTACGTCATAACGTGTAAGGTCATATAGTACTACGATATGACGTATAACGTTGTATAGTATTATGATTTAACGTATAACGCTATATAGTATTACGATATAACGTATATCGTTGTATGCTATTATGATATAACGTATAACGTTATATAGTATTACGATGTAACGTATAACGTTATGTGGTATTACGTTATCGCGTATAACGTTATATGGTATAACGTTAAGGCGTATAACGTTATATAGTACTACGACATGACGTATAACGTTGTATAGTATTATGATATAACGTATAACGTTATATAGTATTACGATGTAACATACAACGTTATGTAGTATTACGTTATCTCGTATAACGTTATGTAGTAATATGATATATCGTATAACGTTATGTGGTATTACGTTATGGAGTATATCGTTATATAGTATTACGTTACGGTGTATAACGTTATATACTATTACGTTATAACGTATAACGTTATGTAGTAATACGCTATAACGTATAACGTTATGTGGTATTACGTTATAACGTATAACGTTATATGGTATTACGTTATCTCGTATAACGTTATGTAGTAATATGATATATCGTATAACGTTATGTGGTATTACGTTATGGAGTATATCGTTATATAGT
>NW_025219970.1:29046-30155 GCF_014825855.1 Bombus pyrosoma | reverse complement strand
GCGAGAGATCGGCCTGAAGAGCCGTGGTGGATGCGTGGAACGTGGTTGTCGCGATTTGGGAAGTTGGACTCCCCCCGATTACCCAGCCGAATCGCGTTTTTTGCAAACGCAGCTCAGGTTCGTCCGGCTGTGATAAATTAATCTGGCCGACACACATCGCCGCAAGTGTTGATCCCGAGCTAAGTAAGACATCGATCGGGGCTGGTAAATGGAACCGTGGATCGGCTAATTTGATGTTTTTAGGTACGCCTAAACTCGCGCGATCGATGGTTTCGCTTGGGACTGAATCTGATATCGCCGGAATGACGAGGAACCTTAACGTTTGTTTATATGAGCCGTCCGTAGACGTTATCGTAGCCGTGAGATGTCGTCTGGACGTAGTAGTCAAGGTGTTTAGTGCTCCAATCGGGACCGAACATCGATGCTGCTTTATTTGGAGCGTTTGAGCTAGTTCTTCTGTAATAAAATTCATACTGGATCCGGTGTCGAGCAATGCTCGACAACGGATTGGTTGATGCTGGTTGTTAATAATGCGGATTTGTGCTGTTGTTACTAGATCGTTGGACAATGAGTCGGCTGCCTGTGGTCTTTTGCGTTCGGTCGTCAATGCAGCCTTCGACTGTCGTTGTCACTTCTTCTGCGTTCGTTTCGGGCTGGGGGACAGACTTGGAGGTGAGCTCGTTCGTGTTTTCCCCGTACCGGGTGCTCTAGATGAGCTACGAGTACTTCTTGGTGACGATGATGGGTCCGATCGTCTGCTTGAGGAGGAGGAGCTTCGACTTGATGCTGAGGAGCCCGGTCTTCTATCTTGCTTATCCCGATGCAGCATCGTGTGATGCCGTCGTCCGCACACGTAACAGGATCTGGCCTTGCACTCTCGCACGGAGTGCCCTTTCCTCAGGCAATTCACGCACAGCGATGCTTCCTTCACTTCCGTACGGCGACTGCTCACGGATTTGGCCTTGAAGGTGGTACACTTCCAGATGGGGTGTTGCCCTTTGCAGGTGTGACATGTCGACCTAGTCTCTGATGTTATGAAAACGTTGCTCCGGGAAGAGGTTTGTCGGGGGCGAGTGCGCGTGGTCGTCTCTTTAGTTGACGGAGCCACT
>NW_025219970.1:26939-28546 GCF_014825855.1 Bombus pyrosoma | reverse complement strand
AATAATCGGATATACTATTAAGTAATTAATTAATGTTTTTATATTAATATATAGCAAATTATGCAAATCATTTAATTGTTATTAGAAAACAATCTATTGCGAAGTTGTTATATTTTTGTATATTGAAATGAGAAAATATTAATATAATATAATATAATATAATATAATGAGAAAAATTTTTATAGTAATTAGATTTTAACGCAATTTCAATTTGTATTGTTATTAATATTTCAAGTTTGAACAGAGTTTTATATTTCATTAGTTTATACTTCTTTAACAATGAACGATATATTTTTAAGAACAAATTATAATATTTCATATGTTTTGTTTCAGTTTTTCATAATTTCTATTTTTTCCTGTGCTTCGGAAAGGACGCAGTGATGCTTCAGAACTAAGCATGTAAGAATCTTTGCATATTGTATTCCAATTAATTTCATTCCTTGTATTTTGCTTTAATTATTCAAAATAACAAAAACAAGTCTGATTTTATACTTTAGTATCAGAGTTTCAGTTGTTACAGTAATTAGAGTTCACTAACAATTTAACTTTTTTATTGTTATTAAAGTTTAAGGTTTTCATAGAATTCCATATTACGTTATTTAACATTTTTTTGCTGAATCATTACTTAAGTTTCAAAATAAATTATTTACGCATGTATTATTTATATATCTATAAAAAGACATATGTTCTGTTGAAGGTTTATCACTCCTTCTTCTTCCTCCTGCTTCCTGTAAAGGATCTAGTGGTGCTTCAAAAGCCAAGAATGTAAGTAATATGTAAATTATTTAATTCCTATTGCTATGTATTTCAATTTGCTACTCCTAATTTGAATATTGTCATTAAAATTTTAATAGAGATTAATAGACATTAATCTTCCACTGCTTTAAATTTTCCAATTAATTAACGTCATATTTAAGAGCAAATTATAATATTCCATACATTGTTTCAGTGTTTTCCATGATGAGATTGCATGACTCCTCCTTGATAACGGTCTTCACGACGACTTTTCCTGGGCTACCATAGCATCGATGACTACGTTCCTTGCATCTTATCACATGAATCGCATGCATTTTTGTCCTTCTGGTCACTCAATCATGTCGTAGGACGAAAGGTCCGAATCGACACGGGTGATTGGTTGTATTACATAGAATTTTTTGCGAGTTCAGTGACCGCGGGTATTTATTATACTCGTAAGTAGTAACATTTTCTTTTTCTATGTATTATTTATTAGCTCAGGATAGATCTTCTTGCATATCGAGTTTCTGTTTATGTTATTTACATGATAACGAACTATTTTATATTGACAATATTAATAATACTACTAACTGATAAAAATGATATTATATTAACAATTAATTTGAATATTTGTTATTGAAGACATGTATGTTCACTATAATCATTTTTAAAATTGGAGTGTATTAAAAATGTATATCTACAGAGAGTTGCAATGATTTAATTAAATATTTCGTAGTGATGAAGTCGGATGCCCTCCGACTTCGTTGCATTAAAAATTGCAATTATTACATATTTAATAATAACGATAATAAATCATTTTTTATTTCACCTTCTTTTCTCTGATGGCACTATCACGATGGATTTAATTGTTT
>NW_025219970.1:25293-26439 GCF_014825855.1 Bombus pyrosoma | reverse complement strand
TCCTTCTCTCGCGACACTACTAAAAAGCCGCTATGTTATTTCGCTACTCTAATTCAACGCGTAAATAATCTCTCGCGACACTAATAAGAAAAATCGCGATTTGCCCAGTGGGACGATGGACCGATATATACATCGGCCAATAAAACAAAAATTACTACTACTACTACTACTACTACTACTACTACTACTACTACTACTAAAAATACTAAAAGCGAGCATAGTGACAAAGTAGTAACAGCAATGACTTTCCATGCTCTGGATGACCCAGAGGATGGAGAGCCACTAGTAGTTGCCCTCTTGAGTGGCAGTTTGCCGGGCCTCTTCGGCTTATAGCCTCTTCTTTCTTCGGGCGCAATGCCCGCTGAAACTTAAATCTAAGCTCGAGACTTCTAAATCGCAAACAAAAAAAAACTTATAAAGGTAAAATAAAAATATAAACCGCGGAAGCTGATTGAAGTGCACATGGACTGACCAACGATCACAGCAGTGATCGCTGCCCACTCGCATGTGCGTGCTCGAGCAATATACGTTCGTTTCGAGCTCATTCGCGACCGCGACCGCGAAATTCGAAAAATCGAAAGGCAAAACCAGAGACGAGAGCATGCTCTGCTCGTGCCAGTTTCACCGCCGATTTTTCAAATTAGATTTCCAGAAACAGGTTGGTCACACGAAAACGCGCCTACCCGACCAGAGACTGTGCCAACCTGCCCGGCCCTACCTACTTATAATTAACAGGCATACCAGAAAGTATACTACCTATCCTGCCTAGCGCTATATTTAAAAAATGGCAAAACAGGCACACCAACACACTCGCTCCACGGTTCTCACACAAACGCTCGGGCGCAAAGGTCCTACACTAGAGAGGACGTCCCGGGACGCCTCCGACACCCGAGCTTAACACACATCATGCACGCTCTAAGGTACGTACCGTTTTCCTGAAATCGACTGACGAAGGCTAGTGACCATTGCGTAAAACGTGATAAAACACGTCTGAGGAAATGATATCGTTAAAATAAATGTAAGTAAACTTGGAATTATAATTGAAATTTACGGCAATATTAAAAGCGTGGTTACGCTTAATCGCGTGGATAATATTATCACAAATTGTGATTGTATCGATTGAATCGATATATATCTCGACATTTT
>NW_025219970.1:22695-24793 GCF_014825855.1 Bombus pyrosoma | reverse complement strand
GGAGATAAAGATGTGACACTTGGCAACTTGGCCAGCACTTGGCAACAATGTATATCGCCGAAGCGAAGTGCCTAAGGAACCATCAATATCCCAACGGTCCTTCCTTCGAATGTTCGATAAGAAGGCGTGTGTGGTAACAGTCGCGGACGCCTAACGAACTCGAGGATAGTGGGGAGGATTGAGGGGTGACAAAAGACAAATAACCGAATCCGATCGGAAGTAGAGTTGTAAGAGTCAGTCTTAAAGAGTCACGCATAGAGCTCGGAAGTAAATTGTAAACCCGGTGTTAGAAAAAAGTAAAGTTTCTTTTTTATTTTTCATCTTAAATTTCTTTTTTATTTTATTTGTCATTTTACGTGACAAAAGCATCGACAAGTTCACTCCTGTAATGATTATAATCCTGTATGTAATGATTTTTTTAAAAAAAGTGCGAGTTTACGGTTGTACGAACTATTTTACGAAAAAGATAGTTATCCGACGATGTTAAAATTCTGAGCATAATGTTGATATACGTACAACAGATACTCATGGGTAAAACCTACGAAACTAATAATAAAATCAATGAATTAGAAAAAAGAGAGCTATAGGCAAATATCTTATAATATACAGTGGCATAATCTGCATTTTATTATAAAATAATTGATCCGAGCAGAATCTATTATAAAAGAAGATTGCTGAATATGATAGACATTGTCGAATACTAATTGAATAGAATCATTTAATTAATTTTCAAAGAATTTCATATTTCTTCGAGGAATCAATAAGTTTCTCGCTAGTAGCCTAATAGATCCTTTGATAGATCTAACGAAGAAATATCTAACCGCGATTACAGCCAATTAGTTCATATTATTCGCTACATAATTAATAATTGTATCACGTACAGCGATGCAGGCGGTATTGAAGGAAAAAAGCCATTTTATGTTACAACTATAACGAGTAAATTTACTCGTTTAACTTGAGAGAAATTAAGAAAGAATCTGACTCGTAAGCATTAAGTAAGAATTTTAAATATCGCAAACAGTGATGTAGGTGTTATTCAAGAAAAAAGAACATTTTATTTTGTAATTAGCACGAGTAAATGAACGAATATCGATAATATAATATAACGCTTAATATGAATTTTATCTGTCTGATTATTTAATACCTTAACTTATTTCACAGTAACTAATTGATAAACTAATTGATAGTCGAAAATTAGCATCAAAAAAGTGTGAATATAATCATAGTTTGTAGAAACTATTAAAATAATAAAAATGGACATCGTATTAAATCGTTAAAGACGAGAATTTACGATAAAAATTAAGAAATTGTTCAATTTGATTTTGTTATAATGGAAAAACCGTCTTTTACTATGTCAAAAAGTCGTTATCGTTTGATTGACATCCCGACACCTCGTCAAGTTATATAAGGAACACGCAAGTCGCACGCAAGCTCTTTTGTGCTTGAATTCCCGGAGAGTGAACATCGAGAAAGAACTTAAATATAAGGTAAATAAAAAAAAATATCAAATAATAACATTGAAACTAGTAATTTATACCGTCTAAGCCATTAATTTACAACATTCAAGTTATTAATTTATAACATTTAAGCCATTAATTTCTAACATTTAAACTGTTAATTTATAACATTTAAGCTATTAATTTACAATATCCATGCCATTAATATAAAATATTTAAACTATTACTTTATACATTTAAACTATTAATTTCTAACATCCAAACTATTAATTTATAACATTTAAGCTATTAATTTGTAACCTATAAGCTATTAATTTACAACAATTGGACCATTAAATAACAACATTTAAAACTTTTATTTTAACATTTAAACTATTATTTTATAACATTTAACCTATTAATTAATAACAATTAAACCATTAATTTATTACAATCAAATCACTAATTAACGACATTTTAACCATTACTTAATAGCAATTAAAGCATTAATTTATAATATTTAAACTGTTGAGAATTTTGGATCTTTGAAACCGAAATGATGTTATAGGAACACAAAATTTACACTTTTAATTAATATTGAAATAGTTATACATTTATTTAATGGACGATCTCTATTATATTTATCGATACATATTTGCACG
>NW_025219970.1:20893-22195 GCF_014825855.1 Bombus pyrosoma | reverse complement strand
TACGTTATAACATATAACGTTATGTAGTATAGCGTTACAACGAAAAACGTTATATGGTATTACGATATAATGTATAACGATATGTAGTATTACGATATAACGTATAACGTTATATAGTATTACGTTATAACGCATAACGTTATGTAGCATTACGTTATAGCGTATAACGTTATGTAGCATTACGCTATAACGAATCACGTTATGTAGCATTACGATATAACGTATAATGTTATGTAGTATTACGTTGCAACTTATAACGTTATAAGGTATTACGATATAACGAATCACGTTATGTAGCATTACGATATAACGTATAACGTTATGTAGTATTTCGTTTAAACGTATAAAGTTATATACTATTATGATATAACGTATAACGATATACGGTGTTACGATATAACGTACCACGATATGTAGTATTACGATATAACGTATGACGATATGTAGTACTACGATATAACGTATAGCCTTATAAGGTAATATGTTATAACGTGTAACGATATGTAGTATTACCTTATAAAATATAACGTTATGTAGTATAACGTCACAACGTAAAACGTTATATAGTATTACGATATAGCGTATAGCGCTATGTAGCATTACGTTATTGCGTATAACGTTATGTAGTATTACGTTATAACTAATAACGTTATGTAGTGTTACGTTATAACATATAACGCTATATAGAAATACGATATAACGTATAACGTTATATAATAATACGATATAACGTATAACGTTATGTCGTAATGTGTTACAACGTATAACGTTATATAGGATTACGATATAACGTATAACACTATAAGGTAATATGTTATAACGTATAACGATATGTAGTATTACCTTATAACGTATAACGTTATATACTATTACGATATAACTTATAACGTTATGTAATGTTACGTTATAACACATAACGTTATATAGAATTACGATATAACGTATAACGTTATATTGTATTACGATATAACGTATAACGATATGTAGCATTACGATAGAACGTATAACGTTATATGGTATTACGATATAACGTATAACGATATGTAGTGTTACGATATAACGTATAACGTTATGTAGTATTACGTAACAACGTATATCGCTATATAGTATTACGATATAACGTACAACGTTATGTAGTATTACATTATAACATATAACGTTATGTAGTATTACGATTTGACGCATAACGTTATAAGGTACTACGATATAACGTACAACGATATGTAGTATTACGATATAACGTATGACGATATGTAGTACTACGATATAACGTATAGCCTTATAAGGTAATATGTTATAACG
>NW_025219970.1:18093-20393 GCF_014825855.1 Bombus pyrosoma | reverse complement strand
TGACGCATAACGTTATATTGTATTGCGTTATAACGTATAGCGTTATATAGTATTACAGTATAACGTATAACGTTATATAGCATTACCGTATAACGTATAACGTTATATAGCATTACATTATAACGTAGAACGGTATGTGGTATTACGATATAACTTATTACGTTATATAGCATTACCATATAACGTATAACGTTATATAGTATTACGTTATAACGTATAACGTTATATAGTATCACGTTATAACGTATAACGTTATATACCATTACGTTATAACGTATATCGTTATGTGGTTCTACGATATAACGCATTACGTTATGTAGTATTACATTATAACGTATAACGTTATATACTATTAGCTTACAACGTATAACGTTATGTACTATTACGTTATAACGTCTAACGTTATATAGCATTACGTTATAACGTATAACGTTATGTGGTATTACGATACAACGTATTACGTTATGTAGTATTACATTATATCTAATAACGTTATATACTATTAGCTTATAACGTATAACGTTATGTAGTATTACGTTATAGCGTATAACGTTATATAGCATTACATTATAACGTATAACGGTATGTGGTATTACGATATAACGTATTACGTTATGTAGTATGACATTGTAACGTATAACGTTATATACTATTAGCTTATGACGTATAACATACATAACTATTATATAGTATTACGTTATAACGTATAACGTTATATAGCATTACCTTATAACGTATAACGTTTTGTGGTATTACGATATAACGTATTACGTTATGTAGTATTACATTATATTGTATAACGTTATATACTTTTAGCTTATAACGTATAACGTTATATAGTTTCACGTAATAACGTATAACGTTATATACCATTACGTTATAACGTATAACGTTATGTGGTATTACGATATTACGTATTACGTTATGTAGTATGACATTGTAACGTATAACGTTATATACTATTAGCTTATGACGTATAACATTATATAGTATTACGTTATAACGTATAACGTTATATAGAATTACATTATAACGTATAACGCTATGTGGTATTACGATATAACGTATTACGTTATGTAGTATTACATTATACCGTATAACGTTATATACAATTAGCTTACAACGTATTACGTTATGTACTATTACGTTATAACGTATAACGTTATATAGCATTACCTTATAACGTATAACGTTATGTGGTATTACGATATAACGTATTACGTTATGTAGTATTACATTATATTGTATAACGTTATATACTATTAGCTTATAACGTATAACGTTATGTAGTATTACGTTATAGCGTATAACGTTATATAGCATTACATTATAACGTATAACGGTATGTGGTATTACGATATAACGTATTACGTAATGTAGTATGACATTGTAACGTATAACGTTATATACTATTAGCTTATGACGTATAACATACATAACGATTATAAAGTATTACGTTATAACGTATAACGTTATATAGCATTACCTTATAACGTATAACGTTATGTGGTATTACGATATAACGTATTACGTTATGTAGTATTACATTATAACGTATAACGGTATGTGGTATTACGATATAACGTATTACGTTATGTGATATTAAGATATGACGCATAACGTTATATAGTATTGCGTTATAACGTATAACGTTATATAGCATTACCATATAACGTATAACGTTATATAGCATTACATTATAACGCATAACGGTATGTGGAATTACGATATAATGTATTACGTTATATAGCACTACCGTATAACGTATAACGTTATATAATATTAAGTTATAACGTATAGCGTTATGTAGCATTATGTAATAACGTATAACGTTATGTGATATTAAGATATGACGCATAACGTTATATAGTATTACGTTATAACGAATAGCGTTATGTAGCATTATGTAATAACGTATAAGGTTATGTTCGTATTAAGATATGACGCATAACGTTATATAGTATTACTTTATAACGTATAACGTTATATAGCATTACATTATAACGTAGAACGGTATGTGGTATTACGATATAACGTATTACGTTATATAGCATTACCATGTAACGTATAACGTTATATAGTATTACGTTATAACGTATAGCGTTATGTGGTATTACGACATATCGTATTACTTTATGTTGTATTACATTATAACGTATAACGTTATATACTATTAGCTTATAACGTATAACGTTATGTAGTGTTACGTTATAACGTATAGCGTTATGTAGCATTATGTAATAACGTATAACGTTATGTGGAATTAAGATATAACGCATGACGTTATATTGCATTACGTT
>NW_025219970.1:11413-17593 GCF_014825855.1 Bombus pyrosoma | reverse complement strand
ACTTTTATTTCAATTACAGAGCGAGTAACCCAGTACGGAGTAACGAGAAATGTTTCAAATAAAACTTTGGTTTTTTAAATAAAATTATGCACAATATTTCTTTTACACAAGCATATGGATGCTAACAAGTGTGAAGGTACAGTATCAACAGAAA
This sequence comes from Bombus pyrosoma, assembly GCF_014825855.1. Classification (NCBI taxonomy): domain Eukaryota; kingdom Metazoa; phylum Arthropoda; class Insecta; order Hymenoptera; family Apidae; genus Bombus; species Bombus pyrosoma. The sequence goes on along the minus strand of NW_025219970.1, from coordinate 17,439 downwards.
AAATCAACAACTTCTGACTTTTGTCAAATGAATTTTTGCCACATGTGGACTGCGTCTGGTCTGCTAAGTGAATATATAAGACGTTTGATAGTACGTATTATAAAGTCACTTCATTGTTCTTTCTAACAATTCAGAATCGTAACCATTTAGAACCCAGCAATATACAATCACTCACATTAATGATCAGAACCATGGTGTGTGAGATATTTTATTATATTACTGTATCTATTTCTTTCTAATAATGTAAGAGTACCTCTCCTGACACAGCCCGTTTCATGTCTGTTCGTATCGGTTCCAAGTGGCAATGTTTAACAAATGGCACTTACCACGCGAACAAGGCCCTTCCGTGCTTCTTATATTCTGTACATATGAATGTACTGAACTTGTGTTGTTTCACTTTGACTTCCGTCCAGATTGACGATCGCACGAAGAATAACCGAATGCAGTAAATCGCAGGAATATTTGTATCTCCCGAATAAATTAAATGATTGATAATTATTTACATTGCAAGTTTCAAGGTTCCTTCCAACAGAAATGTATGTTGGAATTACACAATATTCAAGCTTATATAATATTGAAACTCTCCACGTGTATCAACTCATACCTGGTCGGTCAAATGACCGGTCTTTAAAGTAACCGTAATTCATGATATAGAATGAATATGATAGCCAATTTGACAGTGAAAAGATATAGTTTCTTTCATTTAGAAGGAAACAATGTATATTTTATTCTTCTTCACCGCATTTTTCACAAATTATAGGCTTCTCGATTGCACATTTTCCACATTTTCCATGCATTTTTTACATTTTGTTAGTCTTACTGTTTTTGCCATATCTTATCTTGCATATTTTCTGTTCACATGAACCGGTACTTGTATTTGTTACTGGTTTTTCTGGACCTTCTTTGCATAGCATAGCATTCGGTAGCAAGTTTTTCTCTCAATTGAAATGAATATTCTTGCCCCGAAAGTTTTTCTCCCGCGGTTTCTGTATGTAAAATCCATGTATTTATCCCGGTTAAGTCTAAGATATTGAAAAATACTTGTAGAAGTCATCTCTGAGATTTAAATTTTACAGTGTATTTTCTGGACATTTGACCGGTCAGGCCTACACCGAATTGGATGCCATTATATAATGTAATTGTCTCCGGTACATATTTAAGAACTATTTTCAACCAAGCAAGAATTCTGGTACTTTATTTTACTATAAACTGGATAGTAATTATACTTGTATATACCAATATACCTGCTTATACCAATCTATGGTTGTAAATATGGTACAAATTATTCTCTTTTTTCTCGAATTATCTAAAAACATCATTAATAAAAAAGAAAATGTTTTAACGTGCTTCATAAATATACATAGGTTCTCAATTCATACATATACATGAATGTACTATGTAGATAGATGAATTTGAGCAAAGTGCAACATTTATTATCTAACAGCTAATAAGCTGTTCCGTAAACTTCCTTAAAGTATCCCTTGTAGAGATTTGAAAACCAAATGCAAGTATATTATTTTCTTATAGAATTGAATTTTTATTGTTATTACATATTTATATATATTTGAATTTTTATTACGTAATACATGTACTTAAAAACTTATCATTGTATCCTATTGAACCTACAAATGTCGAGTAATATCTTTGAATTTGTTTGCGTAAGGAATGCCATAGATCAGATAAGTCTTCATTTTATACAGTTTAGTAGTGAAACTATAGAAAGGCTGAGAAGACTCCGATTTCGATCACTTTTGGATATGTTAGAGAAATCGATATTTTAAACAAGTTTTTCCTATGAATGAATTCCTATGCAAGCTGGACTCTCTTAATTTCGGAGATATTCGTGAAAATTTGCAGGTATCACTACAATAAACTATTAAACTGTATAAAAGTCTGTAGTTGCTCATCTGTACCAACGTATTATGCGTCAGTAGCGTTTGGTTATCGTCGGTCGTGTATCGTCTGTTTCTAAACGATGGTCGGGCGAGTTTAAAGCCCCGTGTACAGTGTTTGAGTTTGAGTTATAAATTTTTATCTGGTCACTGCTAGTAGAACTCGCAAAGAGCTTGCGTGAAATAATAAAAAGGTGACTAATGCCGGCACATTCGCTGGTAGAGGTTATCGGCAGATTTCACTATAGTATGAACGGTCGTTCTTCACGAATATCGCGGACATTAAGAGAGTCTAGCTCCCATATGTATAGAAAAAAGTTGTTCAAAATGTTGTTTTACAACATATGCAAAAATCATCGAAAGCGGTGTCTAGTCAGCCTTTCTACAATTTAACGAAAGGATTAGAAAATGCTTTTATCCGGTAAATAAGTTCCATACTTTGCTTTATCATTTACATACTGTATAGCAATTATGTTACAAAATTCTAGAATTCTAGATTCTAAGAAAAAAATCTAGATTCTATCATAGCTGTAATTAAACAATTGTCGTCATTCAATCCGATTGCAATTCTTCAATGTTGATTACTATGACTATGTAAGCGGTGTTTGATATCGTTTCTTATTATCGCTGCAGCCCCTCCGTGTGCTCTTCCTGCGGAGTCTTTAGTATCATAGATGACGTACTATGGTATTTTCATGTAGCTTTTTGGCGTGAAATGTGTTTCTGAAACTAGTAATATGTCAATATTATTGTTATACAGAAATCTTCTAGTTTCGAGCTGGAGTTCCAAGCTGGTATTTCAGCGTGTCCATTTCTATTTTTTACTTAACGTGTTTGTAAGTAGTTGTAGCATGACTGTCTGTGTTTTCTGTCTGAGAACTGCGTTCTGCTCACTTATCATTTTTGTTAGCATTTCGGTGTTTTTGATGGATTGCTTGAGCAGTTTCTTGATTTCTGTGGCGTCGTTGTTGCTATTACTCTGATTTTGGTTGTCTATGGGTGCTGATTGGTTGGTTACTTGCGCGTAGCTTCGGCTACCAAAGGTGTTGGTGTTATTGTCGTTACTGTTCATTACGTGCTGCATATTCGGTGTTGTCTCAGTTTCTGTGCTGTCCTGTTGTGTGTGAGTGTTATTGTATGTCCTGTTTCGAAGCGGCGGAAACAGTTTACATTGCAGTTGTTTTCTGATTATGCAGCCTTTGTAGCTAGCTGGGTGGTTTCCATTACAATAGTAGCATTTTACATCATTTATTTTTTCCATGTATGAGCAGTTCGTTGTTAGGTGCTTTTCTGCGCATTTGACACACGCCCGGTTTCTGTTGCAGTAATTTTTTACGTGTCCAAATTGCTGACACCGTATGTATTGCGGTTTGTCTCTTTTATGTCTAGGTGACTCCACTGTTATTATCGTGTTTAGAACTTTTTTAATTTCAAAAATTTCTTTATTATTATTTTTAGGTTCAAGTTCTATTAGAAATAGCGGTAATGGTTGTTTAGTATCGTATCTGGTTATGTTGTTTATTGCTCTTATCTGGTGTCCGATTTTAGCTAGTTCCTCGCATATGTTGCTTGTATTTGTCTTTGGATGTGATCCTCTGATTACTGCTTTGTAACTTTTGTCAGTTTTGAGCTGGTAAGTGTGATACCCGGCGTTTTTTTCTTTTAGTGCTTTTGTCACTTTTCTAAAAGTTTCTGGGGTGTTAGTTTGTACTGTTACTTGGTACAGTTTTAATTGTTTTATACTATAGTTTTCTTTTCCTGAAGTATTGTTCAGTAGTTCAATGAGGGGGTCCATTATTTGAGCGTCTATGTAAATTGGTGGTGGTTTGGCAATGTGGGTTATTGGTTTTTCGGCTGAGTCTGTTTCTTTCTCTTCTGGCAGTGCGCTGAAGGAGTTTCGGAGAGTGATTTTTTGTAGCCATTGTTGTTTTTCTCCTTCTGCAGCCCTCCTAAAGTTTGCATTTGTTGATATTTTTCGTTTTTTATTGGAAGTTACCACCATCCAACTTTCATCCTGGTGTGATAGTTCGTTGTTGATATTATTCTTCCCATCATTCTTTTGTGTATTTTCCATTTCTATTTCCTTTGTAGCTGAGCAATCCTGATCTTCGTTTATTGTTTGACTTAGGTTTATTAAATCTGTAGTTTTGTTTATGAAATACGTGGAATACGTTTCGCCTTTGTTTGTTATTTTTATTGGTGGTATTTGCTGTTGCATTTTGGATTTTCCACCATTTGGCGATGAGCGCTGTCGAGTTCAACATCTGGCTCAAGTTCTATAACAAATTCTCTTCCTCGGTTCACATCCGTCAAGCACTCTGTATCCTACGTTTGTCCATATTGTTGAAGGTCACCACTTTTAAGAAAACTCTACATCTGGTCTTTTTAGCTTTCTAAAGCACTGAAGCCATCGACAGCGTATAGACAAAAGACTGGGACGAAGGCAGACCATAAACAGTCGACAGGCGACGTTGGCTTCGGGGTTTTCAGTTATAGAGTAACACTGCTAGCGTGCGGATCTGGACCAGGTCAAATTATTATTTCATTTTTGCACTTTTCACTTCTGTATTTAAAATATATTTTTCTACCTTATAATTTATCCACGCGTCTCTTTCATTATACATCTGACAACCTCAACAGGTTATGGGCCGTAAATTATAAGGTAGCAACGCGAAGTGAATAAATTGTTAAAGTGTTGTGCTTAGTAAAGTACGTGATAGTACTAAAATAGAATCAGCAAGTGCGAAGATCGAAATGTTACGTGGCGAAGAAAACTGACTCCAGTGGCGCTTTGTCATGCGTACACTTTTGGAGGAAGATGACGACCTGATCAATGTGTGTGAAGGAAATCTGTGTCATCCAGGTAACAGTGCGGAGAAAGAAATCGCCCGTCAAAAATTTTTGAAGACAGATCGGTTAGCGAGAAAATTAATCGTGGCCTCAGTAGGAAGGAAACCGTTGGATCTTCTTCTGTGTTGCACAACAGCACATGAAATGTGGAAGAAGTTGAATACAGTATATGACATGAAGTCGAATGAGAATCTAAATATAGTCCAGAAGCAGTTCTTCGATTTTAAATGGGAAGAATCTGAAAATGTCTCTCACAATTTACTAAAGTTGGAACTGATAGCAGCGAAGATGAAAGCCTTTGTGAATGAAATTGGCGAGAAAATGCTGATAACGCGCATTTTATCGGTATTACCAAACAAATTTGACCATTTTCACAGTGCGTGGGATTCGGTGGAAGAAGAAAAGAAGACCTTAGACAGGCTTAGTACCAGGCTGATGACGGAAGAAATCAGATGGAAGAAAGATGACCAGGAAACATCGGTGGCGCTGGTAACAAAAAGTAACAATTATAAAAGGGAGCAGCAGAAGCAGTCAAGCAAACATGAATACGAGAAACAAGGACCAAGTTGTTTCAACTATGGAAAAGTTGGCCATCTAAAGAAAGATTGCTTTAGATGCTTTATATGCAAAAGGAAAGGCCACACCAGCAAAAATTGCTTTAAAAACAATAAAGGAAGCAACAGTAGAGACAATTAGGAACCCAGAATTGGTCTATTAGAAAGCACCTCGGCAATACAAGCGGCAAACCATGATGTTTGGATAATCGACTTGGGAACTACAATGACATGACTACGATCATGTCACAGACGAAATGCCACAGACGAAATCCGACTAAACAAAGCGATAAGATAGCGAAGTTCCAAGCGCGTTACCATCAGGATAACATCCGGTCATTCTATCCGTTCCCAGAGATGTATGATCAAGGCCCATTCCCACTCCAACGAATAAAAGAATTTAAATACACCCCCTAAAGATCATCCAAGTCAGTCTTGAACAGTCACGCTTAGAGCTCAGAAGTGTATTGCAAACGAAAAAAATAAAGTTTCTTTTTTTTCCCTAAATTTATTTTTTATTTTACGTGACATTTTTTGGCGATCCATGCCAGGATCCATTCGCTTCAGTGAAAACGAAATTAAGATTTCGGCGTACGCGCATCATTGAAGATTGAAGGATCAGCGGACCACTGCGAATCTTTGCTACTACGAAGCCCTGCAGCAACTTTCAACGTTCCACTACGGTGAAACTAGACGAGAGGACTACGGTCAGCGCGGAGCAAGCCTACGA
>NW_025219970.1:9547-10913 GCF_014825855.1 Bombus pyrosoma | reverse complement strand
CGTAGTATATATAACGTTATAAGTCATAACGTATTACTATATAACGTTATACGTTATATCGTAGTACTGTATAAGGTTATACGTTATAACGTCAATCCATGCAACGTTATACGTTATATGATAATACTGTACATCGTTATACGTCATAACGTAATACTATACAACGTTATACGTCATAACGTAGTACTATATAAGGTTATACGTTATATCATAATACTGCACAACGTTATACGTCATAACGTAATACTATACAACGTTATACGTCATAACGTAGTACTATATAACGTTACATGTTATATCGTAATATCATATAACGTTATACGTTATATCACTATACTGCACAACGTTATACGTCATAACGTAATACTATATAACTTTATAGTCATAACGTAGTACTATATAACGTTATACGTTATATCGTAGTACTGCATAAGGTTATACGTTATAACGTAATACCATGTAACGTTAAACGATATTTCAGAATACTACACATCGTTATAAGTCATAACGTAGTACTGTTCAACGTTATACGTCATAACGTAGTACTATACAGCGTTATATGTTATATCGTAATACCGTATAACGTTATATGCTATATCGTAGTAACATATAACGTTATACGTAATATCATAATACTGCACAACGTTACACGTCATAACGTAATACTATACAACGTTATACATCATAACGTAGTACTATATAACGTTATACGTTATATCATCATACTACAGAACGTTATACGTCATTACGTAGTACTATATAACGTTATATGTTATATCGTAATACCGTATAACGTTATACGCTATATAGTAGTAATATATAACGTTATACGTTATATCATAATACTACATACCGTTATACGTCATAACGTAATACTATTCAACGTTATACGTCATAACGTAGTACTACATATCGTTATACGTTATATCGTAGTTCTGTATAAGGTTATACGTTATAACGTAATACCATGTAGCGTTATACGTTATATCATAATACTACGCGACGTTATACGTTATAACGTAATACTATATATCGTTATACGTTACAACGTAATACTATGCAACGTTATACGTCATAACGTAGTACTATATAACGTTATATGTTATATCGTAATACCGTTTAAATTTATACGCTATATCGTAATACCATATTACGTTATACGCTATGACGTAGTAACATATAACGTTATATGTTATATCGTAATACCGTATAACGTTATATGCTATATCGTAGTAACATATAACGTTATACGTTATATCATAATACTGCACAACGTTACACGTCATAACGTAATACTATACAACGTTATACGTCATAACGAAGGACTATATAACGTTATACGTTATATCATCATACTACAGAACGT
>NW_025219970.1:7913-9047 GCF_014825855.1 Bombus pyrosoma | reverse complement strand
ACTCGCTCACGCGGAGAAACGTGCTTCGACGATGAAACGATGAAAATATACTCGTACAGAGTGAAAATTGCGATCGTTGCTCGCTCGCTGCGCTCGCTCGTACGAATCTAGTCTAACTCAAAACCGATCCCGCACGTTCGCAGATTAGAATAAAAATCGAGGAAAGGACGCAATGGGGACTGGTTTTGGGTTAGGCTATATCTTTTCGAGCGAGCGGAGCAGGCGAGCAACGCGTAAAAGCTTCGAAACGTTCGCAGCCGCTCCAAGATCCTTCTCTTGGAAATAACTCGTGAAAAAGCATTATGAGGTATAGATATTATTAGTGAAATCGTTACGCTTCGACGTACTCTGGTCGAACGGAGCGATTACTTCTAATTTTTTTTTTTTAAATTCCATCCGACGGACCGACACGAGCGGCAGGATGGAACGGTGAGCATTGTTACACCGCTCCGAAAACACCGCATCTTCCTTTCGTAATAACTCGTTAAAAAGCGTTACGAGGCATTAATATTTCAGCATAAATCGATGTATCTCGACTAAATACACCTCCCGGCACGGGTAGGTAGTGACGAACAATAACGATACGGGACTCATCCGAGTTCCCGTAATCGGATTGAGTACACTTTATATCATTTAACGATGACAAATTGGAGGGCAAGTCTTTTGCCAGCAGCCGCGGTAATTCCAGCCCCAATAGCGTATATTAAAGTTGTTGTGAAAAGCAATAGGGCGCTGTACTTAGTCGCTGCCACTAGCGCTGCGCGCGCGCACCACTCGCTCACGCGGAGAAACGTGCTTCGACGATGAAACGATGAAAATATACTGGTACAGAGTGAAAATTGCGATCGTTGCTCGCTCGCAGCGCTCGCTCGTACGAATCTAGTCTAACTCAAAACCGATCCCGCACGTTCGCAGATTAGAATAAAAATCGAGGGAAGGACGCAATAGGGACTGGTTTTGGGTTAGGCTATTTCTTTTCGAGCGAGCGGAGCGAGCGAGCAACGCGTAAAAGCTTCGAAACGTTCGCAGCCGCTCCAAGATCCTTCTCTTGGAAATAACTCGTGAAAAAGCATTATGAGGTATAGATATTATTAGTGAAATCGTTACGCTTCGACGTACTCTGGTCGAACGTAG
>NW_025219970.1:3171-7413 GCF_014825855.1 Bombus pyrosoma | reverse complement strand
AATTTATACTAAAAAATAACGCTTTTGAATCATTTAATCTCGTGCAAAAGAATTACTATAACTCATTACGATTTGCGCTTTGAATAGTCAATCAACAGAGTTCAGTATAGCGAAAAAGTATTCAATCCACAGCGATCGTCAGCGCTGGCAGCGTGCCGTCAGTACGGATGGCATAGGCTCCGAGTATTCAGCACTCTAAAGGTTAATGTGTTTATAGGCTATCTGGAAACTACAAGTAGCGAGGAGACAAACATCACGAAAGCGTTGAAGAGCATGAAGAGTACAATGGGCTTCAAATTGTCGACGTATCTCTAATTGCGATCAACTGAATATTTCAGCCTAATTATGAAAAACTGCAATTACGCTGGATTTGGCAAGGACCAGAGTTGGCATAGCCTAAACAGGAGGATGTGCGCTGTATTTGGCAGTAAATGTGGAGTATAAGGCGCATCGAATTGTTGTCATACCTTCGATAGACATGGCGATACGTTCGTTTGGACATTTAAGACAGAAGGTGTAAAACTGCAAATCCGCCCGACTTGACAGGGACCAGAGTTGACGTAGCGCAAACCGGATGTCGTTCTCTGTATTTGGCACCATATGGGGAGTATAACGCGCATTCTAATACCGACAGATGACCAATAGCAGCAGAGCACCATTCACTTGAATATTGAAGTCTGAATATGCAACAGTACAAATACGCGGGATTTGAACTAGACCAGGCTAGACTTAGCGCAAACCGGATACCGTGCTCTGTATTGGCAGCATATAAGGTGTATAACGCGCATCGAATTAGCGACATATCACCAAAAGCAGCGGAGATACGTTCAAATGAATATTCAAGCTTGAATATGCAAAACTGGAAATACGCTGGCCTTAACCTTGAGCAGAGTAGACGTAGCGCAAACTGGATGTCGTGCTTTGTATTGGCAGAATATGAGGTGAATAACGCACATTGAATTATCCAGATATCACCAATATCAGCGGAGACGCGTTCAGATGAATATTCAGGCTTGAATATGCAAAACTGAACCTACGCAGGTCTTGACCTAGACCAGACTTGATGTAGCGAAAACTGGACTGTGCTCTTTATTTGGCAGCATATGTGGAGTATAACGCGCAACAAATTGTTGACATATCACCAATAGCAGCGGAGATACGTTCGGAAGAATATACAATCTTGTATATGCAAAACTGGAAATACGCTGGTATCAACCTAGACAGGAATTGACGTAGCGCAAACCGGATGTCGTGCTCCGTATTATTTAGCAAATGTGTAGTGTAAAGCGCATCAAGTTATCGACATATTACCAATAGCAGCGGAGATACGTTCAGATGAATATGCATGCTTGAATATGCAAAACTGGAAATACGCTGGTCTTAACCTAGACCGGAGTTGACGTAGCGCAAACCGAATGTCGGGCTCTGTATTTGGCAGCATATGCGGTGAATAACGCGCATCGCATTATCGACATATCACCAATATCAGCGGGGATACGTTCAAATGTATATTGAAGACCGAATGTGCAAAATTGCAAATACGCTGGGTTTGGCATTTTCAGAGCTGACGTAGCTCAAACCTGATGTTATGCTCTATATTTGGCAGCATATGTCGTGTACAACGTGCATTGAATTATCGACATATCACCAGTAGCAGCGGAGATACGTTCAGATGAATATACAAACTTGAATATACAAAACTGCAAATACGATGCGTTTGGCATTTCCCAGAGTTGATATAGTTGAAACCGGATGTTGTGGTCTGTATTTCGCAGCATATGTGGAGTATAACGCGCATCGAAGTATCGACATATCACCATTAGCGGCTGAGATACCTTGAATTGAATATTCAAACTTAAATATGCAAAACTGGATCTACGCTGGTCTTGACCTAGACCAGAGTTAACAGAGTGCAAACCGGATGTCGTGTTCTGTATTTGGCACCAAATGTGGAGTATATGGCACATCGATTTGTCGGCAAACCTAAAATAGCAGCGGTAATACGCTCAATTGAATATTAAAGCTTGAATATGCTTAAATGTAATTCCGTTGGATTTGTCCAGGACCAGAGTTTTCACAGCGTAAACAAGAGGATGTGCTCTGTATTTGGCAGCAAATGAGTAGTGTAAAGCGCATCGAATTATCGACATATCACCAATAGCAGCGAAGATACTTTCAGATGAATATTCAAGCTTGAATATGCAAAACTGGAAATACGATGGTTTTGACCTAGACCGGAGTTGACGTAGCGCAAACCGGTTGTCGTGCACCGTATTAGGCAGCATATGGGGAGTATAACGCGCATCGAAATGCCGAGATATGACCAATAACAGCTGAGAAACGTCCAATTCAATATTCAAGCTTAAACATTGCAAAACTGGAACTACGCTGGTCTTCACCCAGACCAGACTTGACGCAGCGAAATCCGAATGTCGTGTTCTCTGTTTGGCAGCATATGTGGAGTACAACGAGCACCATAGTATCGACATATCACCAATAGCAGCGGAGATACTTTCAGATGAATATTCAAGCTTGAATATACAAAACTGGAAATACGCTGGTCTTGAAATAGGCCAGAGTTGACATAGCGCAAACCGGATATAGTTCCACGTATTTCGCAGCATATATGGAATATAACGCGCAGAGGGTTGAAGACATATCTTGAATACCAGCGGGGACACGTTCAGATGAATTTTCATGCTAGAATATGCAAAACTGGAAATACGCTGGTCTTGACCTAGACCAGAGTTGACATAGCGCAAACCGGATGCCGTTCCACGTATTTCGCAGCATATATGGAATATAACGCGCACGGGGTTGAAGACATATCTCGAATAGCAGCGGAGATACGTTCAGATGAATATTCATGCCTGAATATGCAAAACGGAAACTACGCCGGTCTTGATCTAGGAGAGAGTTGTCATAGCGAAAACAAGATGTCGTTCCACGTATTTAGCAGCATGTCAGGAGTGAAAATCGCATCGAATTATCAACATAACAATAATAGCAGCGGAGATACCTTCAGATGAATATTCATGCTTGAATGTGCAAAACTGAAACTACGCTGGTCTTGACCTAGACCAGAGTTGACATACCGCAAAGCAGATGTCGTACTACGTATTTCGTAGCATATATGGAACATAACGCGCACAGGGTTGAAGACATATCTCGGATAGCAGCGGAGATACGTTCAGATGAATATTCATGATTAAATATGCAAAAGTGGAAATACGCTGGACTTGACCTCGGACAGAGTTGACGTAGCGCAAGGCGGATGTCGTGCTCTGTATTTGGCAGGATATGTGATGTATAAAGCGCATTGTATTGTGGACATATCACCAATAGCAGCGGAAATACGTTCAGATGAATGTTCATGCTTGATTATGCAAAACTGAAACTACGCTGGTCTTGACCTAGACCAGAGTTGACATAACGCAAACCGGCTGTCGCGCCCAGTATTTGGCAGCATATGTGAAGTATAACGCGCATCGAATTGTCCACATATCAGCAATATCAGCGGGTTTACGTTCAGATGAATATCGAAGACCGAATGTGCACAATTGCAAATACGCTGGGTTTGACATTGCCCAGAGTTGACGTAGCTCAAACCTGATGTTGTGCTCCATATTTGGCAGCATTTGTGAAGAATAACGCGCATTGAATTGTAGACATATATCCAATAGCAAGGTAGATATGTTCAGATGAATATTCATGCTTGAATATGCAAAACTGAAAATACGCTGGCCTTGATCTAGACCAGAGTTGTCGTAGCGCAAACCGGATGTTTATCGAATTATCCATCGAATTATCAACATATCTGCAATAGCAGCGGTGATCCGTTCAGATGAATAGTCATTCTGAATATGCAAAACTGCAAATACGCTGGATTTGATAGCGCCGAAGGTTAAGGAAGGACAAACAGGATGTGATGCCCTCTATTTGGCAGCGTATTTGGTGTATAACGCGTAAAATCTTCGAAACGTTCGCAGCCGCTCCAAGATCCTTCTCTTGGAAATAACTCGTGAAAAAGCATTATGAGGTACAGATATTATTAGTGAAATCGTTACGCTTCGACGTACTCTGGTCGAACGTCGCGATTTCTTTTAATTTTTTTTTTAAATTCCATCCGACGGACCGACACGAGCGGCAGGATGGAACGGTGGGTATTGTTACACCGCTCCGAAAACACCGCATCTTCCTTTCGTAATAACTCGTTAAAAAGCGTTACGAGGCATTAATATT
>NW_025219970.1:0-2671 GCF_014825855.1 Bombus pyrosoma | reverse complement strand
ATATGAGTACTATAAGAAAATGTCAAAAAGGTTAAGAAGAATGGTGGCCAGAAACGATATTTAACCGAAAAAATACCAGCCGCTAATGTGTTAATATAAAACATTAACAGATACAAAACACACGTATGCACAGTGCGAATACTATGTACTTACCAGCTTTTCAAATTCATTCTTTATGAAGGGGCTTGTCTTCTTTCGGTAAGTGACACAGGTGATATTCTCCATGTCGACTGTTGTTATATTCGATGCAGACGCACATATTTACTCATCTAACCATTTTCTGCAAAATTATAACATAAAAACGTGAAGCAAACTACAAAAAATAACGCATGTATTGGGGAATGTGATGTCGCAAATATATAATAACGTAGAGAAGGATATAATAATAAGCACAAATAATTATTATATAAACAATCTCAAGGCAGTCACTACCAAATGGTTTCGGTATGGGAGACATTATTTTCAGTAATCTGCGGTAGACGACAGGCGAGTAAATCTGGGTAAAATTTGTTTTTCCCAAGATTCGTTAGAAGTTCCGAGATAAGGATGGGGGTACCACGCGGATTGGAATGTTTGCAAATTCATTGGATGAGGAAGGATTGATGGAAGAAGAAGGTAAATGCTCGCTTCTATTGGTTATCCCAAGATAGCTATTGACCAATTCAATTAGCCTCCAAAACATCTGATGTAGGGAAAAATTGCAGGTGACAATATTTTTATACAAAAAGTCGCTATTTTATATTAAAAAATTTTTTTAATTCCATGCTTTTCAAATCATAATAATAAAATGTGTTTTCTAGCATTGTTTGCTACAAGACAAACACTACCCCACCATCGTCTACCATTCCCCTCGTACAGAAGTACTGCTGATTGTGAGATTATAACCAATCCATTCCGATTGTCGATTCTTCCCTAAATTATGTTGTCGCTTGTCTGTTGCTTTTCCTTGACAACGAACGAACACGCCGTTTACAGAGCCGTTGGAAAATCGTTTTCCTTCATCTTCGCTAGTAAACAGCTCACAGACAGTTAGTAAATATGTTATATTTGGTAGATGTTGTCTTTCGACCTCCTTGTTCTTGAACCAAAAATGCCAGTGAAAAATTATCAAAGTCGAGGTATATCTGCGGGGTATCATCTTATCACGCAATGGACAGCGCAAGAACTCCCCCGAGTGTCGATGCGAAGAGTGGATGGAATTGGTCCCACGTGTTCCAAGTAGATCGACATTCATTGTATCAGCAACCAATGGTCAAAATGAGACGAGTTTTGAAAATTTGGAATAGTTCATTGAGACATTTATAAATTCACAAGCATAATTTGAAAATAAACTGATTTCAGTATAAATATTTTTATTTGCTTACACTTCCTGTTTAACTTTCGTCACTTATTTATTGTCAATCTTAGTCATTAGCATTGTCTCTACATGTTCTTACAACGAACGATAGCAAAATAAAATTATTACGTTGTTATTAATTGATTAAAGGCTCTTAATAATTATCATTATAATTATGCATTTATTTTCGTTTGCATTATTGAATTTTATTCTTTTATTTTTAATATTACAGTAACTGTTACATTCTTTATAATATAAACGCGTTGTTATAAAAAGTAAAATAATCTCTCTTTCGTCTCTGGTAAAATTTGTGCTGACTTAAATACGGATTTGAAAACGAACTAATTTACGACAATTTTGAACGTTATTGATTCATAAGTTTACTAATGTTCGATTTCGATCTTTTTAAAAAGATCCCGACAAATGAACGGTTTAATGTTTAATCTAATGTTTTGTATTCGTTGTTATTTTTTTGTTCATCTCACTTTATGTAAATTCTTACATTATCTGACCAATTTCTCAATTTGTGTTAATATAAGAATGTTTGCAAAAGTTAGATGAACGAAATAAATAACAATGAATGTACAATTTTTAATTAAATTCTCAACACACTCATTTGGCCGGGCATGGTGAGGTTTGTGTTAATTTACCTTTAACCATGGACAAGATATATTACGATACGATAGTACGACTGAGCCATTTCGCGATTATGATACAATATCGTTCACACTGATACTACCTCATGGTCGAGATACCTTGTGCACTTCCTTATTATAACAAAAGTTGTAATTACAGAAAAACAGACTAACGGGATATCTTAACGATGGTGTAGTAGGAATATTGTGTCGCGGGATAACATCTTCCGTAACAATATACAAACGGTATTGGGTCGCGAATAAACTGTTCGTGCCATTGTGCGAATGGTATCATGCCGCTACATATGTCGTCCATGGTTACGGACAGAAATGAAATTGGAGTTCAACTGAAATTAACGTACAAAAGGATATATAAAATTAAAGATCTGCCCTGCTTTGTCGTAATTTAGCATACACAAATACCTATGTATTTAAGCTGAAAGTTAGGGACCTATCATATTTGGTTGTACACTAACATAAACAAGAACCTGTTGGTTTCGCAGTGCGGAAACCTATTTAATCCTACGTTGCCTAAGAAAGAGAAATTAATCGTTTACTATATATTTGAACGATGATATATATAAAGTAGAGTTAAAAATAAAACACGTTGTCAATATAATAAATTAAAACAAGAAACAAAGAATATAAATAATACATTTACAAATATTGGACACATCAAATATATATCCATATCTCTATA
>NW_025219969.1:1020144-1024814 GCF_014825855.1 Bombus pyrosoma | reverse complement strand
ATAACGTTATACGTTATATCGTATTACCATTAAACGTTATACGTTATATCGTCATACTACATAACGTTTTACGTTGTAATGTAATACTATATATTGTTATACGTTATATCGTAATACTATATATTGTTATACGTTATAACGTAATGCTACATAACGTTATACGTTCTATCGTAATGCCATGTAACGTTATACGTTATAACGTAGTACTACGTAACGTTACACGTTATAATGTTATACTACATAACGTTATACGTTATAAGGTAATACTACATAGCGCTGTACGTTATAACGTAATACTACATAACGTTATACGATATAATATAATACTACATATCGTTATACGTTATATCGTAATGCTACATAACGTTATACGTTATATCGTAGTGCTACGTAACGTTACACGTTATAATGTAATACTACATAACGTTATACGTTATAATGTAATACTACATATCGTTATACGTTATTTCGTATTACTACATAACGTTATACGTTATATCGTATCGCTAGACAACGTTACACGTTATATCGTATTACCATATAAAGTTATACGTTATATCGTAATGCTACATAACGTTATACGTTATATCGCATTAACATATGACGTTATACGTTATAAGGTAATACTACATAGCGCTGTACGTTATAACGTAATACTACATAACGTTATACGATATAATATAATACTACATATCGTTATACGTTATATCGTAATACTACATAACGTTATACGTTATATCGTAGTGCTACATAACGTTATACGTTATATCGTTTTACCACATAACGTCATACGTTATATCTTAATACTACATATCGTTATACGTTATATCGTAATACTACATATCGTTATACGTTATATCGTAATGCTGCATAACGTTATACGTTATAGCGTAATAGTACATAATGTTATACGTTATATCGTATTACCATTAAACGTTATACGTGATATCGTATTACCATTAAACGTTATACGTTATATCGTCATACTACATAACGTTTTACGTTATAATGTAACACTATATATTGTTATACGTTATATCGTAATACTACATAACGTTATACGTTATATCATAATGCTATGTAACGTTATACGTTATATCGTAATACTACATAACGTTATACGTTATATCGTAATACTATATAAAGTCATACGTTATATGGAAATACTACATAGCGTTATACGTTGTAATGTAATAGTACATTACGTTATTCCTAATATCTTAATACCACATATCGTTATACGCTATATCGCTATGTTACATAACGTCATACGTTATATCGTATTACCATAAAACGTTATACGTTATATCGTAGTACTACATAACGTTACACGTTATAATGTAATTCTACATAACGTTATACGTTATATTGTAATACTTTATACCGTTATACGTTATAACGTAATACTACTTAACGTTATACGTTATATCGTATTGCTACATAACGTTATACGTGATATCGTAATACTACATAACGTTATACGTTATATCGTAATACTATAGAAAGTTATGCGTTATAAGGTAATACTACATAGCGTTATACGTTATAACGTAATACTACATAACGTTATACGTTATAACGTAATAGCACATAACGTTATACGTTATATCGTAATGCTACATAACGTTATACGTTATATCGTAATACTACATAACGTTATACGTTATATCGTATTTCCATACAACGTTATACGTTATATCGTATTACCATATAACGTTATACGTTATATCGTAATACTACATAACGTTACACGTTATGATGTAATTCTACATAACGTTATACGTTATAATGTAATACTACATATCGTTATACGTTATATCGAAATACTACATAACGTTATACGTTATATCGTAGTGCTACATAACGTTATACGTTATATCGCATTATCATATAACGCTTTACGTTATATCTTAATACTACATATCGTTATACGCTATATTGTAATACTACATATCGTTCTACGTTATATCGTAGTAGCATATAACGTTATACGTTATGTCGTAATACTACATATCGTTATACGTTATATTGTGATACTACATATCGTTATACGTTATGTCGTAGTAGCATATATCGTTGTACGTTATATCGTAATACTACATAACGTTATACGTTATAACGTAATAGTACGTACCGTTATACGTTATATCGTAATAGTACATAACGTTATACGTTATATCGTAGTGCTACATAACGTTATACGTTATATCGTATTATCATATAACGGTATACGTTATATCTTAATACTACATATCGTTATACGTTATATTGTAATACTACATATCGTTATACGTTATATCGTAGTAGCATGTAACGTTATACGTTATGTCGTAATACTACATATCGTTATACGTTATATTGTGATACTACATGTCGTTATACGTTATATCGTAGTAGCATATATCGTTGTACGTTATATCGTAATACTACACAACGTTATACGTTATAACGTAATAGTACATACCGATATACGTTATATCGTAATAGTACATAACGTTATACGTTATATCGTAGTGCTACATAACGTTATACGTTATATCGTATTATCATATAACGTTATACGTTATATCTTAATACTACATATCGTTATACGTTATATTGTAATACTACATATCGTTATATGTTATATCGTAGTAGCATATAACGTTATACGTTATGTCGTAATAGTACATATCGTTATACGTTATATTGTGATACTACATATCGTTATACGTTATATCGTAGTAGCATATATCGTTGTACGTTATATCTTAATACTACAATACGTCATACGTTATAACGTAATAGTACATACCGTTATACGTTATATCGTAATAGTACATAACGTTATACGTTATATCTTAATACTAAATATCGTTATACGTTATATCGTAATACTATGTAAAGTTATACGTTATAAGGTAATACTACAAAGCGTTATGCGTTATAACGTAATAGTACATAACGTTATACGTTATATCGTATTACCATATAACGTTACACGTTATATCGTAGTACTACATATCGTTACACGTTATCATGTAGTACTGCATTACGTTATACGTTATAATGTAATACTACATATCGTTATACGTTATATCGTAATACTACATAACGTTATACGATATAATATAATACTACATATCGTTATACGTTATAACGTAATACTACATAACGTTATACGTTATATCGTTGTGCTACATAACGTTATACGTTATATCGTTTTACCACATAACGTCATACGTTATATCTTAATACTACATATCGTTATACGTTATATCGCAATGCTACATAACGTTATACGTTATAACGTAATAGTACATATCGTTATAAGTTATGTCGTAGAAGTGCATAACGTTATACGTTATACCTTAATACTACCTAACGTTATACGTTATATCGTATTACTACCTGTCGTTATACGTGATATCGTATTACCAATAACGATATACGTCTTCTGGTATTACCATATAACGTTATACGTTATATCGGAATACTACATATCGTTATACCATATAACGTGATTCTACATAACGTTATACGCTGTATCGAAATGCTACAAAACGTTATACGTTATAACGCAATACTACTTCACGTTATACGTTATATCGTATTGCTACATAACGTTATACTTTATATCGTAATACTACATAACGCTATTCGTTATAATGTAACACTACATAGCGTTATGCGTTATAAGGTAATACTACATAGCGTTACACGGTATAACGTAATAGTACATAGCGTTATACGTTATATCGTAATACCATATAACGTAATACGTTATACTGTAATACTACATAGCGCTGTGCGTTATAACGTAATACTACATAACGTTATACGATATAATATAATACTACATATCGTTATACGTTATATCGTAATACTACATAACGTTATACGTTATATCGTAGTGCTACATAACGTTATACGTGATATCGTAATACTACATAACGTTATACGTTATATCGCAATACTACATAACGTTATACGATATATCGTAATACTACATATCGTTACACGATATAACGTGATTCTGCATAACGTTATACGTTATAACATAATAGTACATAACGGTATGCGTTATAATATAATAGTACATAACGTTATACGTTATAACGTAATACTATATAACGTTATACGTTGTAACGTAATATTTCATAACGTTATACGTTATATCGTAATGCTACATAACGTTATACGTTATATCGTAATACTATATAATGATGTACGTTATACCGTAATACCACTTATCGTTATACGTTATATCGTAATGCTACATAACGATATATGTTATATCGTAATACTATAAAAAGTTATACGTTATAAGGTAATACTACATAGCGTTATACGTTATAATGTAATAGTACATTACGTTATTCGTAATATCATAATACCACATATCGTTATACGCTATATGCTATGCTACATAACGTTATACGTTATATTTGTATTACCATTAAACGTTATACGTTATATCGTACCACCATTAAACGTTATACGTTATATCGTAATACTACATAACGTTATACGTTATATCGTAATGCTACATAACGTTACACGTTATATCGTAATACTATATATTGTTATACGTTATATCGTAATACTATATATTGTTATAAGTTATAAGGTAATGCTACACAACGTTATACGTTCTATCGTAATGCTATGTAACGTTATACGTTATATCG
>NW_025219969.1:1018258-1019644 GCF_014825855.1 Bombus pyrosoma | reverse complement strand
ACGTTATACGTTATAACGTAAAGCTATATAATGTTATACGTTATAACGTATTGCTACATAACGTTATACGTTATATCGTAATGCTACATAACGATATACGGTATAGCGCAATGCTACATAACGTTATACGTTATAACGTATTACCATATAACGTTATACGTTATAACGGAAAGCTACATAACGTTATACGTTATAACGTGATGCTACATAACGTTGTACGCTCTAACGTAATTCTACATGACGTTATACGATATAACGTAATGCTACATAACGATATACGTTATAACCTAATGCTACATAACGTTATACGTTATAACCTAATGCTACATAACGTTATACGTTATAACGTAAAGCTATATAATGTTATACGTTATAACGTATTGCTACATAACGTTATACGTTATAACGTATTACCATATAACGTTATACGTTATAACGTAAAGCAACATAACGATATACGGTATAACGTGTTGCTACATAACGTTATACGTTATAACGTATTAGCATATAACGTTATACGCTATAACGTAAAGCTACATAACGTTATACGTTATAACGTAATGCTACATAACGTTATACGGTATAACGATTTACCATATAACGTTGTACGATATAACGTAATACTACATAACGTTAGACGTTATATCGTAATGCTACATAACGTTATACGTTATATCGTAACGCTACAGAACCTTATACGTTATAAGGTAACGATACATAACGTTATACGTTATATCGCAATACTACATAACGTTATGCGATATATCGTAATACTACATAACGTCAAACGATATATCGTAATACTACATAACGTTATACGTTATATCGTAAAGCTACATAACGTTATACGCAATATCGTAGTACTACATAACGTTATACGTTATAACGTATTACCATATAACGATATACGGTATAACGTAATGCTACATAACGTTATACGTCATAACGTAATGCTACATAACGTTGTACGTTATAACCTAATGCTACATAACGTTATAAGTTATAACCTAATGCTACATAACGTTATACGCTATATCGAAATACTACATAACGTCATACGTTATATGTAAACCTACTTAACGGTATACGTTATAATGTATTACCATATAACGTTGTACGCTATAACGTAATACTACCCAACGTTATACGTTATAACGTTATACGTTATAACGTAATGCTACATAACGTTATACGTTATAACGTTATACTACATAACGTTATACGTTATATCGTAATACTACATAACGTTATACGTTATAACGTATTACCATATAACGTTATACGTTACAACGAAATACTACATAGCGTTATACGTTATAACGTTATACTACATAACGTTATACGTTATAACGTATTACCATATAACGTTATACGTTATAACGTAAA
>NW_025219969.1:1016684-1017758 GCF_014825855.1 Bombus pyrosoma | reverse complement strand
ACGTTATGTCGTAATGCTACATAACGTTATACGTTATAACGTATTACCATATAACGTTATACGTTATAACGTAAAGCTACATAACGTTATACGTTATGTCGTAAAGCTGCATAACGTTATACGTTATAACGTAATACTACAAAACGTTATACGTTATAACGTAATGATACATAACGTTATACGTTATGTCGTAAAGCTGCATGACGTTATACGTTATAACGTAATACTACATAACGTTATACATTATGACGTAATGCTACGTAACGTTATACGTTATATCGTAAAGCTGCATAACGTTATACGCTATAACGTAATACTACATAACGTTATACGTTATATCGTAATACTACATAACGTTATACGGTATAACGTATTACCATAAAACGTTATACGTTATAACGTATTACCATATAACGTTATACGTTACAACGAATTACTACATAGCGTTGTACGTTATAACGGTATACTACATAAGGTTATACATTATAACGTAATGCTACATAACGTTATACGTTATATCGTAATGCTACATAACGTTATACGTTATAACGTAAAGCAACATAACGATATACGGTATAATGTAATGCTACATAACGTTATACGTTATAACGTATTACCATATAACGTTATACGTTATAACGTAATACTACATAACGTTATACGTTATATCGTAATACTACATAACGTTATACGTTATAACGTGTTACCATATAACGTTATACGTTACAACGAAATACTACATAGCGTTATACGTTAAAACGTTATACTACATGAGGTTATACGTTATAACGTAATGCTACATAACGTTATACGTTATATCGTAATGCTACATAACGTTATAAGATATAACGTAAAGCTACATATCGATATACGGCATAACGTAATGCTACATAACGTTATACGTAATGACGTATTACCATATAACGTTATACGTTATAACGTAAAGCTACATAACGTTATACGTTATAACGTAATGCTACATAACGTTATACGTTATAACGTAATACTACATGACGTTATACATTATGACGTAATGCTACATAACGTTATACGTTATATCGTAAAGCTGCATAA
>NW_025219969.1:1014190-1016184 GCF_014825855.1 Bombus pyrosoma | reverse complement strand
CATAACGTTATACGCTATAACGTAATACTACATAACGTTATACGTTATATCGTAATACTACATAACGTTATACGTTATAACGTATTACCATATAACGTTATACGTTATAATGTAAAGCAACATAACGATATACGGTATAAAGTAATGCTACATAACGTTATACGTTATAGCGTATTACCATATAACGTTATACGTTATATCGTAAAGCTGCATAACGTTATACGCTATAACGTAATACTACATAACGTTATACGTTATATTGTAATACTACATAACGTTATACGGTATAACGTATTACCATATAACGTTATACGTTATAACGTATTACCATATAACGTTATACGTTACAACGAAATACTACATAGCGTTATACGTTATAACGTTATACTACATAAGGTTATACGTTATAACGTAATGCTACATAACGTTATACGTTATAACGTAAAGCAACATAACGTTATACGGTATAACTAAATGCTACATAACGTTATACGTTATAACGTATTACCATATAACGTTGTACGATATAACGTAAAGCTACATAACGTTATACGTTATAACGTAATGATACATAACGTTATACGTTATATCGTTATACTACATAACTTTATACGTTATAACGTTATACTACATAAGGTTATACGTTATAACGTAATGCTACATAACGTTATACGTTATATCGTAATGCTACATAACGTTATACGTTATAGCGTAAAGCTACATAACATTATACGTTATAACGTAAAGCTACATAGCGACATACGGTATAACGTAATACTACATAACGTTATACGTTATAACGTATTACCATATAACGTTATACGTTACAACGAAATACTACATAGCGTTATACGTTATAACGTTATACTACATAAGGTTATACGTTATAACGTAATGCTACATAACGTTATACGTTATATCGTAATGCTACATAACGTTTTAAGATATAACATAAAGCTGCATAACGTTATACGCTATAACGTAATACTACATAACGTTATAAGTTATAACGTTATACTACATAACGTTATACGTTATAACGTTATACTACATAACGTTATACGTTATAACGTTATACTACATAACGTTATACGTTATAACGTATTACCATATAACGTTATACGTTACAACGAAATACTACATAGCGTTATACGTTATAACGTTATACTACATAAGGTTATACGTTATAACGTAATGCTACATAACGTTATACGTTATGACGTATTACCATATAACGTTATACGTTATAACGTAAAGCTACATAACGTTATACGTTATAACGTAATGCTACATAACGTTATACGTTATGACGTATTACCATATAACGTTATACGTTATAACGTAAAGCTACATAACGTTATACGTTATAACGTAATGCTACATAACGTTATACGTTATAACGTAATACTACATGATGTTATACATTATGACGTAATGCTACATAACGTTATACGTTATATCGTAAAGCTGCATAACGTTATACGCTATAACGTAATACTACATAACGTTATACGTTATAACGTTATACTACATAACGTTATACGTTATTACGTAATGCTACATAACGTTATACGTTATGTCGTAATGCTGCATAACGTTATACGTTATAACGTAATACTACATAACGTTATACGTTATATCGTAATACTACATAACGTTATACGTTATAACGTATTACCATATAACGTTATACGTTACAACGAAATACTACATAGCGTTATACGTTATAACGTAATGATACATAACGTTATACGTTATAACGTTATACTACATAACGTTATACGTTATAACGTACTACCATATAACGTTATACGTTACAGCGAAATACTACATAGCGTTATACGTTATAACGTTATACTACATAAGGTTATACGTTATAACGTAATGCTACATAACGTTATACGTTATATCGTAATGCTACATAACGTTATAAGATATAACGTAAAGCTACATAACGATATACGGTATAACGTAATGCTACATAACGTTATACG
>NW_025219969.1:1012133-1013690 GCF_014825855.1 Bombus pyrosoma | reverse complement strand
GTATAACGCTATATAGCACTATGTTATAACGTATAACGTTATATAGTATTACGTTATAACGTATAACGTATAATGTTGTGTAGCATTACGATATAACGTATAACGTTATATAGCATTACGGTATAACGTATAACGTTATGTAGCATTACGGTATAACGAATAACGTTATGTAGTATTACGTTATAACGTATAACGTTATGTAGTATTACGGTATAACGAATAACGCTATGTAGTATTACGGTATAACGTATTACGTTATGTAGTATTACGTTATAACGTATAACGTTATGTAGCATTACGGTATAACGTATAACGTTATACAGTATTACGTTATATCGTATAACGTTATATAGCATTACGTTATAACGTATAACGTTATATAGTATTACGTTATAGCGTATAACGTTATGTAGCATAACGGTATAACGTATAACGTTATGTAGCATTACGGTATAACGTATAACGTTATATAGTATTACGTTATAACGTATAACGTATAATGTTATATAGCATTGCGTTATGACGTATAACGTTATATAGTGTTACGTTATAGCGTATTACGTTATGTAGTATTACGTTATAACGATTAACGTTATGTAGCATTACGGTATAACGTATAACGTTATGTAGCACTATGATATAACGTATAACGTTATATAGCATTACAATATAACGTATAACGTTCTGTAGTATTACGTTATGACGTATAACGTTATATAGCATTACGTTTTAACGTATAACGTTATGTAGCACTATGATATATCGTATAACGTTATATAGCATTGCGTTATAACGTATAACGTTATGTAGCATTACAATATAACGTATAACGTTATGTAGTATTACGTTATAACGTATAACGTTATATAGCATTGCGTTGTGACGTATAACGTTATGTAGCATTATGATATAACGTATAACGTTATGTAGCATTACAATATAACGTATAACGTTATGTAGTATTACGTTATAACGTATAACGTTATATGCCATTGCGTTATGACGTATAACGTTATATAGCATTACGTTTTAACGTATAACGTTATGTAGCACTATGATATAACGTATAACGTTATATAGCATTGCGTTATGACGTATAACGTTATATAGTGCTACGTTATAGCGTATTACGTTATGTAGTATTACGTTATAACGATTAACTTTATGTAGCATTACGGTATAACGTATAACGTTATGTAGCACTATGATATAACGTATAACGTTATATAGCATTACAATATAACGTATAACGTTCTGTAGTATTACGTTATAACGTATAACGTTATGTAGCATTACGGTATAACGTATAACGTTATACAGCATTACGGTATAACGTATAACGTTATATAGTATTACGTTATAACGTATAACGTTATGTAGCATTGCAATATAACGTATAACGTTATGTAGTATTACGTTATAACGTATAACGTTATATAGCATTGCGTTGTGACGTATAATGTTATATAGCATTACGTTATAACGTATAACGTTATATAGTATTACGTTATAACGTATAACGTTATGTAGTATTACGGTATAACGAATAACGCTATG
>NW_025219969.1:1010484-1011633 GCF_014825855.1 Bombus pyrosoma | reverse complement strand
ATACGTTATAACGTGTTACCTAATAACGTTATACGTTATAACGAAATACTACATAACGTTATGCGTTATAACGTAATACTACATAACGTTATACGTTATAACGTGTTACCTTATAACGTTATGCGTTATAACGTAATGCTACATAACGTTATACGTTATAACGTATTACCATATGACGTTATACGTTATAATGAAGTACAATATAACGTTATACGTTACAACGTGTTACCATATAACGTTATACGTTATAACGTTATACTACATAACGTTATACGTTACAACGTAATACTACATAACGTTATACGTTATAACGTAATGCTACATAACGTTATACGTTATAACATAATACTACATAACGTTATACGTTATATCGTAATACTGCATATCGTTATACGTTATAACGTGTTACCTAATAACGTTATACGTTATAACGTAATGCTACATAACGTTATACGTTATAACGTAATACTACTGAGCGTCATACGTTATATCGTAATACTACATAACGTTATAAGTTATAACATATTACCATATAACGTTTTACGTTATATCGTAATACTACATAACGTTATACGTTATATCGTAATGCTGCACAACGTTACACGTTGTATTGTAAAGCTACATAACGTTATACGATATAACGTATTACCATATGACGTTATACGTTATAATGAAATACTACATAACGATATACGTTATAACGTGTTACCATATTACGTTATACGTTATAACGAAATACTACATAACGTTATACGTTATAACATAATACTACATAACGTTATACGTTATAACGTAATGCTACATAACGTTATACGTTATAACGTAATACTACATAACGTTATACGTTATATCGTAATACCACATAACGTTATACGTTATAACGTTATACTACATAACGTTATACGTTATAACGTAATGCTACATAACGTTATACGTTATATCGTAATACCACATAACGTTATACGTTATAACGTATTAACATATGACGTTACACGTTATAATGAAATACTACATAACGTTATACGTTATAACGTGTTACCATATTACGTTATACGTTATAACGAAATACTACATAACGTTATACGTTATAACATAATACTACATAACGTTATACGTTATAAGGTAATGCTACATAACATTATACGTTAT
>NW_025219969.1:1008822-1009984 GCF_014825855.1 Bombus pyrosoma | reverse complement strand
CGTTATGTTGCTTTACATTATAACGTATAACGTTATATGGTAATACGTTATAACGTATAACGTTATGTAGTATTACGATATAACGTATAACGTTATGTAGTATTACGTTATAGCGTATAACGTTATGCAGCTTTACGATATAACGTATAACGTTATGTAGCATTACGATATAATGTATAACGTTATGTATCTTTACGATTCAACGTATAACGTAATGTAGCATTACGATATAATGTATAACGTTATAACGTATAACGTTATGTAGCATTACGTTATAACGTATAATGTTATGTAGCTTTACGTTATAACGTGTAACGTTATATGGTAATACGTTATAACGTATAACGTTATGTAGCATTACGATATAACGCATAACGTTATGTAGCATTACGATATAACGTATAACGTTATGTAGTATTACGTTATATCGTATAACGTTATATGGGAAAACGTTATACCGTATAACGTTATGTAGTATTACGATATTACGTATAACGTTATGTAGCTTTACGATATAACGTATAACGTTATGTAGTATTACGATATATTGTTTAACGTTATGTTGCTTTGCGATATAACGTATAACGTTATATGGTAATACGTTATAACGTATAACGTTATGTAGTATTACGATATAACGTATAACGTTATGTAGCATTACGATATAACGTATAACGTTATGTAGCTTTACGATATAAGGTATAACGTTATGTAGCATTACGTTGTAACGTATAACGTTATGTAGCTTTACGTTATAACGTATAACGTTATGTAGCATTACGATATAACGCATAACGTTATGTAGCATTACGATATAACGTATAACGTTATGTAGTATTACGTTATATCGAATAACGTTATATGGTAAAACGTTATACCGTATAACGTTATGTAGTATTACGATATTACGTATAACGTTATGTAGCTTTACGATATAACGTATAACGTTATGTAGTATTACGCTATATTCTTTAACGTTATGTAGTATAACGTTAGAGCGTACAACGATATGTAGCATTACGATATAACGTATAACGTTATGTAGCTTTACGATATAAGGTATAACGTTATGTAGCATTACGATATAATGTATAACGTTATGTAGCATTACGATATATTCTTTAACGTTATGTAGTATTACGTTAGAGCGTACAACGTTATG
>NW_025219969.1:1006779-1008322 GCF_014825855.1 Bombus pyrosoma | reverse complement strand
GCTGATATTGGTGATATGCGGACAATTCCATGCGCTTTATACTCCCCATATGATGTGAAATACGTGGAACGACATCCGGTTTGCACTATGTCAAGTCTTGTCTAGGTCAAGACCAGCGTAGTTTCAGTTTTGCATATTCAAGCATGAATATTCATCTGAACGTATCTCCGCTAATATTGGTGATATGTCGGCAATTCAATGCGCGATATACTTCACCTATCCTGCCAAATGCAGAGCACGACATCCGGTTTGCGCTACGTCAACTCTTGTTAAGGTTAAGACGAGCGTGTTTCCAGTTTTGCATATTCAAGCCTGAATATTCATCTGAACATATCTCCGCTGCTATTGGTGATATGCCGATAATTCGATGCGCGTTATACATCACATACATTGCCAAATAGAGTGCATGACATCCTGTTTGTCCTACCTTAACCATCGGTGCTATCAAAACCAGCGTATTTCCAGTTTTGTATATTCAAGTTTGAATATTCAATTCAAGGTATCTCAGCCTCTATCGGTGATATGTCGACAATTCAATGCGCGCCATACTTCATATATGCTGCCAAATACTGGGTGCGACATCCGATTTGCGATATGTCAATTCTGTTCAAGGCTCAGAGCAGCGTATTTCCAGTTTTGCATATTCAGACATGAATATTCATCTGAACGTATCTCCGCTGCTATTCGAGATATGTCTTCAAACCCATGCGCGGTATACTCCATATATGCTGCGAAATACGTGGATTGACATCCAGTTTGCGCTATGTTAACTCTGGTCGAGGTCAAGACCAGCGTATTTCCAGTTTTGCATATTCAGACATGAATATTCATCTGAACATATCTACGCTGCTATTATTGTTATGTTGATATTTCGATGCGCGTTATTCGCCTGACATGCTGCCAAATACAGATCACGGCATCCGGTTTGCGCTATGTCAATTCTGAGCTCTTCAAAATTCAGCGTAGTTACACTTTTGCATATTCATGCTTCAATATTCAATTGATTGTGTATTTGTTGCGATTCGAGTTATGTCGATAATTCGATGCGCGTTATTCACCTGATATGCTGCCAAATACTGAACGCGACATTCGCATTGCACTACGGCAAATCTGGGCATTGCGAAATCCAGCGCAGTTGCAGCTTTGCATATTCAGGCTTCAACATTTAATAGAACGTATCTTCGCTGCAATCCGAGATATGTCTACAACTCTGGGAGCGTTATATTCCACATATGCTGCCAATAAGGAGCATGACATTCGGTTTGTGCTACGTCAACTCTGGTATGGCTTAAGACCAGCGTATTTCCAGTTTTGCATATTCAAATATGAATATTCATCTGAACGTATCTGCGCAGCTATTACTGTTACGTTGATAATTCGATGCGATTTTCACTCCCGGCATGCAGCGAAATACGTGGAACGACATCGTGTTTTCGCTACGTCAAGTCTGTCCTAGGTCAAGACCAGCGTTGTTCCAATTTTGCATATTCAAGCATGAATATTCATCTGAACTTATCTCCGCTCCTATTGGTGGTATCTCGAC
>NW_025219969.1:1005277-1006279 GCF_014825855.1 Bombus pyrosoma | reverse complement strand
TCGCAGTGCCCAGATTTGACGTAGCGCAAACCGAATGTCGTGCTCTGTATTTGGCAGCATATGAGATGTATAACGCGCATCGAATTATAGACATATCTCGAATCGCAACAAATGCACGATCAGTTGAATATTGAAGCATGAGTATGCAAAAGTGCAACCACGCGGAATTTTACAGAGCCCAGAATTGACATAGCGCAAATCGTGCTCTGTATTTGGCAGCATATGAGGTGAATAACGCGCATCGAATTGTCGACATATCATCAATAGCAGCGGAGATACCTTCAGATGACTATTGAACCCCGAATGTGCAATACTGCAAATACGCAGGATTTGGAAGTGGTCAGATTTGACAGAGTGCAAACCGGATGTCGTACCACGACATGCGCAGCATATGTGGAGTATAACGCTCTCAGAATTCTAGACATATCTCGAATAGCAGGTGAGATACGTTCTATTGAATATTCAAGCCTGATTATGTAAAGCTGCAAAAGCGCTGGAATTCGCAGTGCCCAGAATTGACATGGCCCAAAACCGGATGTCGTGCTCTGTATTGGGCAACATATGCGGTGTATAAGGCGCATCGAATTATAGACATATCCCGAATCGCAACAAATACATGATCGATTGAATATTGATGCACGAATATGCAATACTGCAAAGACGCAGCATTTGGCAGTGGTCAGATTTGGCAGAGTGCAAAGCAGATGCCGCTCCACGTATTTCGCATCATATGTGGAGTATAACGCGCATTCTAATGCCGACAGATGACCAATAGCAGCAGAGCAACATTCATTTGAATATTAAATTCTGAATATGCAAAAGTGCAAATACACAGGATTTGACCTAGACCAGGCTTGACTTAGCGCAAACCGGATGTGGTTCCACGTATTTCGCGGCATATATGGAGTATAACGCGCACAGGGTTGAAGACATATTTCGAATTGCAGCAAACACACGTCCCATTGAATATTGAAGCATGAACTTGCAGAACTGCAAATACTC
>NW_025219969.1:1003121-1004777 GCF_014825855.1 Bombus pyrosoma | reverse complement strand
CTTAACACAGACCAGAGTGGACGAAGCGCAAACCGAATGTCGTGGTCTGTATTTGGCAGCATATGTGAAGTACAACGCGCATTGAATTATTGAGATATCACCAATTGCAGCGTTGATATGTTCAGATGAACATTCATGCTTGAATATGCAAAACTGGAAATAGGCTGGTCTTAACCTAGACCAGACATGACGTAGCGCATCCCGAATATCGTGCTCTGTATTGGCAGCATATGTGGAGTATAAGGCGCATTGAATTGTCGAGATAACACCAATAGCAGCGGAGATACGTTGAATTGAATATTGAAACCCGAATATGCAAAACTGCAAATACGCTGGAATTGATAGCGACAAAGGTTAAGGTAGGACAAATAGGATGTCATGCCCTCTATTTGGCAGCGTATCAGGTGTATAACGCGCGTCGAATTATCGACATGTCACCAATAGTATCGGAGACACGTTCGGATGAATATACAAGCTTGTATATACAAAACTGGAAATACGCTGGTCTTAACCTAGATCGAAGTTAACGTAACGCAAGCCGGATGTCGTGCCCTGTGTTTGGCAGCAATTGTGGAGTATATGCCACATCAATTTGTCGGCAAATCTAAAATAGCAGCGGTAATACGTTCAATTGAATATTAAAACTTGAATATGCTTAAAGGTAATTATATTGGATTTGTCCAGGACCAGAGTTTTCACAGCGTAAACAAAAGGGTATGCGCTGTACTTTGCAGCAAATGTAGAGTATAAGGCGAATCGAATTGTCGGCATGTCTTCAATAGAAGCGGAGATACCTAGATTTGAATATGTAGGACAGAATGTGCAAAACCGCAAATACACTGGATTTGACCTAGGCCGGAGTTGACGTAGCGAAATCCGAATGTCTTGCTCTCTATTTAACAGCATATGTGGAGTATAACGAGCACCGAATTATCGACATATCACCAATAGCAGCGGAGATACTTTCAGATAATTATTCAAGCTTGAATATGCATAACTGGAAATACGATCGCCTTTACCTAGACCAGACTTCACGTAGCGGAAGCCGGATGTCGCTCCACGTATTACGCTGCGTATGTGGAGTATAACGCGCTGAGATTTGTAGACATATCTCGAATAGCATTGGAGGTACGTTCAGATGAATATTGAAGACCGAATGTGCAAAATTGCAAATACGCTGGGATTGGCACTGCCCAGAGTTGACGTAGCCCAAACCTGATGTTGTGCTCTTTATTTGGCAGCATATGTGGTGTACAGCGTGCATTCAATTATCCACATATCACGCAGTAGCAGCGGAGATACGTTCAGATGAATATACAAGCTTGAATATACAAAACTGCAAATACGATGGGTTTGGCAATGCCCTGAGTTGATATAGCTCAAACCGGATGTTGTGCTCTGTATTTCAAGCATATGTGGTGTATAACGCGCATCGAATTATCGGCATATCACAGATTGCGGATGAGATACCTTGAATTGAATATTCAAACTTCAATATGCAAAACTGGAACTATGCTGGCCTTGACCTAGATCAGAATTAACAGAGTGCAATCCGGATGTCGTGTTTTGTATTTGGCAGCAAATGTGGGGTATATGGCACATCGATTTGACGGCAAATCTAAAATTGCAGCGGTAATACGTTCAATTGAATATCAA
>NW_025219969.1:1001598-1002621 GCF_014825855.1 Bombus pyrosoma | reverse complement strand
GCCTGAATATGCAAAACTGGTACTACGCTGGTCTTGACCTGGACCAGACTTGACAAAGCGCAAGCCGGATGTCGTGCTCTATATTTGACAGCAAATGTGGGGAATAATGCGCATCGAATTATCGCCATATCACCAATATCAGCGGGGATACTTTCATATTAATATTGCAGACCGAATGTGCAAAAGTGCAAATACGCTGGGTTTGGCATTGCCCAGTGTTGACATAGCACAAACTGGATGTTGTGCTCTGTATTTGATAGCACATGTGGAGTATAACGCGCATCGAGTTATCGACATATCAGCAATAGCAGCGGAAATACGTTCCGATGAATATTCATGCTCGAATATGCAAAACTGGAAATACGCTAGTCTTGACCTAGTCCAGAGTTGACGTAGCTCAAACAGAATATCGCTCCACGTATTTCGCACCATGTCGGCAGTGTAAATCGCATCGAATTATCATCATATCAACAATAGCAGCGGAGATACTTTCAGATGAATATTGAAGCTCGAACGTGCAATACTGCAAATACGCAGGATTTGGCAGTGGTCAGATTTGACAGCGTGCGAACCGGATGTCGCTCCACGTATTTCATATCGTATTGGGAGTATAAAGCTCATCGAGTTATCCGCAAATCACCAATAGCAGCGTAGATATGTTTAGATGAATATTCAGGCTTGAATATGCAAAACTAAAACTACGCTGGTCTTGACCTAAACCAGAGTTGAGATAGCGCAAATCGGATGTCGTTTCACGTATTTCGCAGCTTATATGGAATATAACGCGCCCAGAATTGTAGAAATATCTCGAATAGCAGCGAAGATACGTTCAGATGAATATTCATGTTTGAATATGCAAAACTGTAAATACGCTGGTATTGACCTTGACCAGAGTTGACTTAGAGCAAACGGAATGTCGTTCCACGTATTTCGCACCATGTCGGCAGTGTAAATCACATCGAATTATCATCATATCAACAATTGCAGCGGAGATACTTTCAGTTGAATATTGAAGCTCGAACG
>NW_025219969.1:998888-1001098 GCF_014825855.1 Bombus pyrosoma | reverse complement strand
TCTGTATTTGGTAGCATATGTGGAGTATATCGCGCATCGAATTATCGACATATCACCAATAGCGGCTGAGATACCTCGAGTTGAATATTCAAACTTGAATATGCTAATCTGGTATTACGCTGCTATACTGATATTAAACCATAATGTCGTGCTCTGTATTGGCAGAATGTGAGGTGAATAACGCGCATCGAATTATCGAGATATCGCCAACAGCTGCGGAGATACGTTCAGATGAATATTCATGCTTGAATATGCAAAACTGGCGGTTCACTCGTTTTAACCTAGACAAGAGGTGACGCAGCGCAAGCCAGATGTCGTGCTCTGTATTTGGCAGTATATGTGGAGTATAATGCGCTCAGAATTGTAGACATGTCTCGAATAGCAGCGAAGATACGTTCAGATCAATATTCGTGTTTGAATATGCAAAACTGGAAATACGCTTGTCTTGACCTAGGTCAGAATTGAAGTAGTCAAAACAAGATGCCGTTCCACGTATTTGGCAGCTATGTGGAGTATAACGCGCTCAGAAGTGTAGACATATCTCGAATAGCAGCGGAGATACGTCTTATTGAATATTCAAGGCAGAATATGCAAAGCTGCAACTGCGCTAGATTTCGCACTGCCCAGATTTGACATAGCGCAAACTGGATGTCGTTC
The DNA here is from genome assembly GCF_014825855.1 of Bombus pyrosoma. NCBI lineage: Eukaryota > Metazoa > Arthropoda > Insecta > Hymenoptera > Apidae > Bombus > Bombus pyrosoma. The sequence continues at coordinate 1,000,441 of NW_025219969.1, read as the reverse complement.
CACGTACTTGGCAGCATATGTGGAGTAGAACGCGCTCAGTATTGTAGACATACCTCGAATAGGAGCAGAGGTACGTTCTTATCAATATTCATGTTTGAATAACAAAAACTGCAACTACACTGGTCTTGATCTAGACCAGAGTTGACGTAGGCCAAACAGGATGTCGTTCCACGTATTTCGCAGCAAGTCCGGAGTGTAAATCGCATCGAATTATCATCATATCAACAATAGCAGCTGAGATACGATCAGATGAATATTGAAGCCCGAATGTGCAATACTGCAAATACGCAGGATTTGGCAGTGGTCAGATTTGGCAGAGTGCAAACCGGATGTCGCTCCACGTATTTCGTATCATATGGGGAGTATGAAGCTCATCGAGTTATCCGCATATCACCAATAGCAGCGTAGATATGTTCAGATGAATATTCATTCTCGAATATGCAATACTAGAAATACGGTGGTCTTGACCTAGACCAGAGTTGACATAGAGCAAACCGGATTTCGTACTTCGTATTTCGCAGCATGTGGGGAGTATAAATCGAATGGAATCGTCAACATATCAACAATAGCAGTGGAGATACATTGAATTGAATATATAAGCCTGAATTTGCAAAGCTGCAAGTACGCTGTATTTTGCAGTGCCCAGATATGACGTAGCGCAAGCCGAATGTCGTGCTCTGTACTTGGCAGCATATGAGGTGAATAACGCGCATGGAATTGTCGACATATCACCAACAGCAGCGGAGATTCTTTCAGATGAATATTGAAAACCGAATGTGCAATACTGCAAATACGCAGGATTTGGCAGTGGTCAGATTTGACAGAGTGCAAACAGGATGTCGCTCCACGTATTTCGCATGATATGGGGAGTATAAAGGTCATCGAATTATCCGCATATAACCAATATCAGCGTAGATATGTTGGATGAATATTCATGCTTCAATATGAAAAAATGGAAATACGTTGGGCTTGACCTATGCCAGATTTGACGTAGGTCAAGCAGGATGTCGTTCCACGCATTCCGCAGCATGTCGGGAGTGAAAATCGCATCGAATTATGAACATAACAATAAAAGCAGCGGAGATACGTTCAGATGAATATTTATACTTGAATATGCAATACTGGAAATTCGCTCTTCTTAACCTAGGACAGAGTTGACGTAGCGAAAACAAGATGTCGTTCCACATATTTAGCAGCATTTCGGGAGTGAAAATCGCATCGAATTATCAACATAACAATAATAGCAGCGGAGATACGTTCAGATGAATATTTATACTTGAATATGCAATACTGGAAATTCGCTCTTCTTAACCTAGGACAGAGTTGACGTAGCGAAAACAAGATATCGTTTCAAATATTTAGCAGCATTTCGGGAGTGAAAATCGCATCGAATTATCAACATAACAATAATAGCAGCGGAGATACGTTCAGATGAATATTCATACTTAAATATGCAAAACTGAAAATACGCCAGCATTAACCTAGACCAGAGTTGACATAGCGCAAACCGGATGAAGCGCCCAGTATTTGGCAGCATATGTGTAGTATAACGC
>NW_025219969.1:997354-998388 GCF_014825855.1 Bombus pyrosoma | reverse complement strand
AAGATTGAATATTCATCTGGACGCACCTCCGCTACTATTGGTGATATGTCGACAATACAATGCGCGTTATATTTCACATTTCCTGCCAAAAACAGAGCACGACATCCGGTAAGCGCTATATCAACTCTGATCCCTGTCAAGCCTAGCGTAGTTGCAGTTTTACACATTCTGTCGTAAATGTTCAAATCAACGTATCTCCTCCCCTATTGAAGAGATGTCGATAATTCCAGTCGCATTACAGTCCACATTTACTGCCACATACAGAGCACGACATCCGGCCTGCGCCATGTCAACTCTGGTCTAGGTCAGATCATGTGTATTTGCACTTTTGCATATACAAGTTTGAATATTCAATTCAAAGTATCTCAGCCATTATTGGTGATATGTCGATAATTTGATGCGCTTTATGCTGTCCATTTGCTACCAAATACAGAGCACGACATCCGGTTTGCGCTACGTCTACTCTGCTCAAGGTTAAGGCGAGCGTATTTCCAGTTTTGCATATTCAATCTTGAATATTCATTTGCATGTATCTCCGCTGCTATTGGTGTTATGTTGACAATTCAATGCGCAATATAATCCACATATGCTGCCAATACAGAGCACGACATCCGGTTTGAGCTATATCAACTCTGAGCAATGCCAAACCCAGCGGATTACAAGTTTTGCATATTAAATCTTTATTATTCATCTGGACGTACTTCCGCTACTATTGGTGATATGTCGACAATTCAATGCGCATTATAGGCCACATTTGCCGGCAAATACAGAGCACGACATCCGGCTTGCGCTATGTCAACTCTGGCCTGGGTTAGGACCAGCGTACTTTCAGTTATGCATATTAAAGCATGAATGTTCATCTGAACGTATCCCCGCGGATATTGGTTATATGCGGATAATTCGATGCGCTTTATACTCCCCATATGATGCGAAATACGTGGGGCGACAGCCGGTTTGCACTCTGCCACATCTGACCACTGCCAAATCCTGCGTATTTGCAGTATTGCATATTCGTGCGTCAATATTCAATTGAT
>NW_025219969.1:995853-996854 GCF_014825855.1 Bombus pyrosoma | reverse complement strand
TTTACGTTATAACGTATAACGTTATGTAGCTTTACGATATAACGTATATCGTTATGGAGCTTTACGATATAACGTATAACGTAATGTAGCATTACGTTATAATGTATAACGTTATGTAGTATTACATTATAACGTATAACGTTACGTAGCATTGCGTTCTAAGGTATAAGGTTATGTAGCATTAGGTTATAACGTATAACGTTATGTAGCATTACGTTATACCGTATAACGGTATGTAGTATTACGCTGTTACGTATAACGTTATGTAGCTTTACGATAAAACGTAAAACGTTATGTAGTATTACGATATATCGTTTAACGTTATGTAGTATTACGATATATCGCATAACGTTATGTAGTATTGCGATATAACGTATAACGTTATGTAGTATTACGTTGTAACGTATAACGTTGTGTAGTTTTATGTTATAACGTATAACGTTATATGGCAATACGTTATAACGTATAACGTTATGTAGCATTACGATATAACGTATAACGTTATGTAGTATTACGTTATATCATATAACGTTATATGGTAATACGTTATAACGTATAATGTTATGTAGTATTACGATATTACGTATAACGATATGTAGCTTTACGATATAACGTATAACGTTATGTAGTATTACGATATATCGTTTAACCTTATGCAGCATTACGTTAGAACGTATAACGTTATGCAGCATTACGTTAGAACCTATAACATTATATAGCTTTACGTTATAACGTATAACGTTATGTAGCTTTACGATATAACGTATATCGTTATGGAGCTTTACGATATAACGAATAACGAAATGTAGCATTACGTTATAATGTATAACGTTATGTAGTATTACATTATAACGTATAACGTTACGTAGCATTGCGTTCTAACGTATAAGGTTATGTAGCATTAGGTTATAACGTATAACGTTATGCAGCATTACGTTATACCGTATAACGGTATGTAGTATTACGATGTTACGTATAACGTTATGTAGCTTTACGATATA
>NW_025219969.1:992694-995353 GCF_014825855.1 Bombus pyrosoma | reverse complement strand
CAGATTTGACGTAGCGCAAACTGAATGTCGGCCTCTGTATTTGGCAGCATATGCGGTTAACAACGCGCATCGAATTATCGACATATCACCAGTAGCAGCGGAGATAAGTACTGATGAATATTCAGGCTTTAATATGAAAAACTGGCAGTACACTCGTCTTAACCTAGACAAGAGTTGACGTAGCGCAAACCGGATGTCGCTCCACGTATTTCGCAGCATGTCGGGAGTGAAAATCGCATCGAAATATCAACATAACAATAATAGCTGCGCAGATACGTTAAGATGAATTTTCAAGCTTGAATATGCAAAACTGGAAATGCGCTGGTCTTGACCTAGACCAGAATTGTCGTAGTCCAAACAGGATGTAGTTTCACGTATTTCGCAGCATGTCGGGAGTGAAAATCGCATCGAATTATCAACATAACAATAATAGCAGCGGAGGTACGTTCAGATGAAAATTCTTACTTGAATATGGAAAACGAGAAATGCGCTGATCTTAACCTAGGCCAGAGTTGACGTAGCGCAAACCGGAAGTCGCGCTCTGTATTTGGCAGCATTTGTGAAGTATCGCGCGTATCGAAATGCCAACATATTACCAATAGCAGGAGGTACATGATCAATTGAATATTGTAGCATGAATATGCAAAACTGCAAATGCACTGGATTTAGCTTAGACCAAAGTTGTTATGGCGCAGACCGGATGTCGTGCTCTGTATTTGGCGGCAAATGTGGCCTATAATGCGCAGTGTATTGTCGACATATCACCAATAGTAGCGGTGGTACGACCAGATGAATATTCTACCTTGGATACGCAAAACTGGTAATCCGCTGGTCTTAAACCATACCAGAGTTGACGTAGCGCAACCCGAATATCGTGCTCTGTATTGGCAGCATATGTGGAGTATGACGCCCGTTCTAATGCCGACAGATGACCAATAGCAGCAGTGGATCATTCATTTGAATATTGAAGCCTGAATATGCAAAAGTACAAATACGCGGGATTTGACCTAGAGCAGGCCTGACTTAGCGCAAACCGGATACCGTGCTCTGTATTGGCAACATATGAGGTGTATAACGAGCATCGAATTATCGACATATCACCAATAGCAGCGGAGATACATTCGGAGGAATATAAAGCTTGCATATACAAAATTGGAAACACGCTCGTCTTAACATTGACAAGAGTTGACGTAGCGCAAACCGGATGTCGTGCTCTGTATTTGGCAGGATATGTAAAGTATATCGCGCATTGAATTGCCGACATATCACCAATATTAGCGGAGATACGTTCAGATGAATATTCATGCTTGAATACGCAAAACTGAAACTACGCTGGTCTTGACCTAGACAAAACTTGACATAGTGCAAACCGGATGTCGTTCCACGTATTTGGCGGAATGCCGGGAGTGTAAATAGCGGCAAATTATCAACACATCGCCAATAGCAGCGGAGACACGTGCAGATGAATGTTGAAGCCCGAATGTGCAATACTGCAAATACGCAGGATTTGGCAGTTGTCAGATTTGATAGAGTGCGAACCGGATGTCGCACCACGTACTTCGTATCATATGGGGAGTATAAAGCGCATCGATTTATCCGCATATTACCAATATCAGCGGGGATACGTTCAGATGAATATACAAGCTTGAATATACAAAGCTGCAAATACGATGGGTTTGGCATTGCCCGGAGTTGATATAGCTCAAACCGGATGTCGTGCTCTATATTTGGTAGCATCTGTGGAGTATAATGCGCATCGAATTATCGACATATCGCCAATAGAGGCTGAGATACCTTGAACTGAATATTCAAACTTGAATATACAAAACTGGAAATACGCTGCTTTTGACCTAGACTAGAGTTAACATGGTGCAAACCGGATGTCGTGCTCTGTATTTGGCAGCAAATGTGGAGTGTATGGCACATCGATCTGTCGGCAAATCTAAGATAGCAGCGGTAATACGTTCAATTGAATATTAAAGCTTGAATATGCTTAAATGTAATTGCATTGGATTTGTCCGGGACCGGAGTTTTCACAGCGTAAGCAAGAGGATGTGCTCCTGTACTTTGCAGCAAATGTGACTAACAAGGCGCATCGAATTGTCAACATATCACGAATAGCGGCGGAGGTACCATGAATTGACTATTCAATCTGCAATATGCAACGCTGGGACTACGCTGATCTTTACCTAGACCAGAGATGACGTGGCGGAAACCGATTGTTGTGCACTGTATTTGACACCAAATGTGTAGTGTAAAGCGTAACGAATTATCGACATGTCACCAATAGCAGCGGAGATACCTTCAATACGATCTTCAAGCCTGAATTAGCAGAACAGTAAGTACATTGGATTTGACCGGTTTCAGAGATGACATAGCGTAAACGGCAGGATGTGCTCTGTATTTCGCAGGATATGTAGTGAATAACGCGCATCGAATTATCGACATATCACCAATAGCAGCGGATATATGTTCAAATTAATATTCATGCTTGAATATGCAAAACTGGAAATACGCTGGTCTTGACCTAGACAAGACTTGACATAGTGCAAACCGAATGTCGTTCCACGTATATGGCGGAATGTCGGGAGTGTAAATCGCGACAAATTATCAACACATCGCCAATAGCAGTGGAGATACGTTCAGATGAATATTGAAG
>NW_025219969.1:985200-992194 GCF_014825855.1 Bombus pyrosoma | reverse complement strand
ATAACGTCATATGGTAATACGTTATAACGTATAACGTTATGAAGTATTACGTTATAACGCATAACGTTATGTAGTATTTCGTTATAACGTATAACGTTATATGGTAACACGTTATAACGTATAACGTTGTGTAGTATTTCATTATAACGCATAACGTTATTAGGTAACACGTTATAACGTATAACGTTATGCAGTTTTACGATATAACGTATAACGTTATGTATTATTACGTTATAACGTATAACGTTATGCAGTGTTACGATATAACGTATAACGTTATGTAGCATTACGTTATAACGTATAACGTTATGTAGTATTACGATATAACGTAAAACGTTATGTAGTATTAGGATATAAAGTATAACGTTATGTAGTAATTCGTTATAACGTATTACGTTATATGGTAACACGTTATAACGTATAACGTTATGTAGTATTACGATATAACATATAACGTTATATGGTAATACGTTATAACTTATAACGTTATGTAGTATTACGATGTAACGTATGACGCTCAGTAGTATTACGTTATAACGTATATCGTTATGTAGCATTACGTTATAACGTATAACGTTATATGGTAATACGTTATAACGTATAACGTTATGCAGTATTACGATATATCGTATAACGTTATGTAGTATTACGTTATAACGTATAACGTTATGTAGCATTACGTTATAACGTATAACGTTATGTAGTATTACGTTATAACGCATAACGTTATGTAGTATTTCGTTATAACGTATAACGTTATATGGTAATACGTTATAACTTATAACGTTATGTAGTATTACGATATAACGTATAACGTTCAGTAGCATTACGATATAACGCATAACGTTATGTAACTTTACGATATAACGTATATCGTTGTGTAGCATTACATTATAACGTATAACGTTATGTATCATTACGTTAAAACGTATAACGTTATGTAGTATTTCATTATGAAGTATAACGTCATATGGTAATACGTTATAACGTATAACGTTATGAATTATTACGATATAACGTATAACGTTTTGTAGCAATACGTTATAACGTATAACGTTATGTAGTATTACGTTATATCGCATAACGTTATGTAGTATTACGTTATAACGCATAACGTTATGTAGTATTTCGTTATAACGTATAACGTTATATGGTAATACGTTATAACTTATAACGTTATGTAGTATTACGATATAACGTATAACGTTCAGTAGTATTACGATATAACGTAAAACGTTATGTAGTATTAGGGTATAAAGTATAACGTCACATAGTAATTCGTTATAACGTATAACGTTATATGATTACACGTTATAACGTATAACGTTATGTAGTATTACGACATAACATATAACGTTATATGGTAATACGTTATAACTTATAACGTTATGTAGTATTACGATATAACGTACAACGTTATGTAGCATTACGTTATAACGTATAACGTTATGTAATATAACGTTACGACGTATAACGTTATGTAGTATTTCATTATAACATATAACGTCATATGGTAATACGTTATAACGTATAAGGTTATGTAGTATTACGATATAACGTATAACGTTATGTAGTATTACGTTATAACGCATAACGATATATAGTATTTCGTTATAACGTATAACGTTATATGGTAATACGTTATAACGTATAACGTTATGTAGTATTTCATTATAACGTATAACGTCATATGGTAATACGTTATATCGTATAACGTTATGTAGCTTTCGGATATCACGTGTAACGTTGTACAGCATTACGATATAACGTATAAAGTTATGTAGTATTTCGTTATAACGTATAGCGTTATATGGTAACGCGTTATAACGTATAACGTTATGTAGTATTACGATATAACGTATAACGTTATGTAGTATTACGATATAACGTATAACGTTATGTAGCATTACGTTATAACGCATACCGTTATGTAGCATTACGTTATAACGTATAACGTTATGTAGTATTTCGTTATGACGTATAACGTTATGTAGTATTACGATGTAACGTAAAACGTTATGTAGTATTAGGATATAAAGTATAACGTTACATAGTATTTCGTTATAACGTATAACGTTATATGGTAATACGTTATAACGTATAACGTTATGTAGTATTACGTTATAACGTATAACGTTACGTAGTATTTCGTTATAACGTATAACGTTATGTAGTATTTCGTTATAACGAATAACATTATATGGTAACACGTTATAACGTATAACGTTATGTAGTATTTCATTATAACGTATAACGTCATATGGTAATACGTTATATCGTATAACGTTATGTAGCTTTACGATATAACGTGTAACGTTGTGCAGCATTACGATATAACGTATAACGTTATGTAGTATTACGTTATGACGTACAACGTTATGTAGTATTTCGTTATAAGGTCTAACGTCATATGGTAATACGTTATAACGTATAACGTTATGTAGTATTACGATATAACGTATAACGTTATGTAGTATTACGATATAACTTAAAACGTTATGTAGTATTAGGATATAAAGTATAACGTTATGTAGTAATTCGTTATAACGTATAACGTTATACGGTAACACGTTATAACGTATAACGTTATGTAGTATTACGATATAACGTATAACGTTATATGGTAATATGTTATAACTTATAACGTTATATAGTATTACGATATAACGTATGACGCTCAGTAGTATTACGTTATAACGTATAACGTTATGTAGCATTACGTTATAACCAATAACGTTATATGGTAATACGTTGTAACGTATAACGTTATGCAGTATTACGATATAACGTATAACGTTATGTAGTATTCCGTTATAACGTATAACGTTATGTAGTATTACGTTATAACGCATAACGATATGCAGTATTATGTTATAACGTATAACGTTATATGGTAATACGTTATAACTTATAACGTTATGTAGTAATCCGATATAACGTAAGACGTTCAGTAGCATTATGTTATAACGTATAACGTTATGTAGCATTACGTTATAACGTAAAACGTTATGTAGTATTAGGATATAAAGTATAACGTTATGTAGTATTTCGTTATAACGTATATCGTTATGTAGCATTACGTTATAACGTATAACGTTATGTAGTATTACGTTATAACGTATAACGTTGTGTAGTATTTCGTTATAACGTAAAACGTTATGTAGTATTTCGTTATGACGTATAACGTTATGTAGTATTTCGTTATAAGGTATAACGTTATGTAGTATTTCGTTATAACGTATAACGTTATATGGTAACACGTTATAACGTATAACGTTATGTAGTATTTCATTATAACGTATAACGTCATATGGTAATACGTTATATCGTGTAACATTTTGTAGCCGTACGATATAACGTGTAACGTTGTGCAGCATTACGATATAACGTATAAAGTTATGTAGTATTTCGTTATAACGTATAGCGTTATATGGTAACACGTTATAACGTATAACGTTATGTAGTATTACGATATAACGTATAACGTTCAGTAGCATTACGTTATAACGTATAACGTTATGTAGCATTACGTTATAACGCATACCGTTATGTAGCATTACGTTATAACGTATAACGTTATGTAGTATTTCGTTATGACGTATAACGTTATGTAGTATTACGATATAACGTAAAACGTTATGTGGTATTAGGATATAAAGTATAACGTTACATAGTATTTCGTTATAACGTATAACGTTATATGGTAATACGTTATAACTTATAACGTTATGTAGTATTACGATATAACGTATAACGTTCAGTAGCATTACGATATAACGTATAACGTTATGTAGCATTACGTTATAACGTATAACGTTATGTAGCATTACGTTATAACGTATAACGTTATGTAGTATTACGTTATAACGTATAACGTTATGAAGTATTACGATATAACGTATAACGTTATGTAGTATTACAATATAACGTAAAACGTTATGTAGTATTAGGATATAAGGTATAACGTTATGTAGTAATTCGTCATAACGTATAACGTTATATGGTAACACGTTATAACGTATAACATTATGTAGTATTACGATATAACGTATGACGCTCAGTAGTATTACGTTATAACGTATAACTTTATGCAGCATTACGTTATAACGAATAACGTTATATGGTAATACGGTATAACGTATAACGTTATGCAGTATTACGATATAACGTATAACATTATGTAGTATTCCGTTATAACGTATAACGTTATGTAGTATTACGATATAACGTATAACGTTATATGGTAATACGTTATAACGTATAACGTTATGTAGTATTACGATATAGCGTATGACGCTCAGTAGTATTACGTTATAACGTATAACGTTATGAAGCATTACGTTATAACGTATAACGTTATATGGTAATACGTTATAACGTATAACGTTATGCAGTATTACGATATATCGTATAACGTTATGTAGTATTACGTTATAACGTATAACGTTATGTAGCATTACGTTATTACGTATAACGTTATGTAGTATTACGTTATAACGCATAACGTCATGTAGTATTTCGTTACTACGTATAACGTTATATGGTAATACGTTATAACTTATAACGTTATGTAGTATAACGATATAACGTATAACGTTCAGTAGCACTACGATATAACGTATAACGTTATGTAACTTTACGATATAACGTATAGCGTTGTGTAGTATTACGTTATAACGTATAACGTTATGTAGCATTACGTTATAACGTATAACGTTATGTAGTATTACGTTATAACGTATAACGTTATATCTTAACACGTTATAACGTATAACGTTATGTAGTATTATGTTATAACGTATACCGTTATGTAGTATTATGTTATAACGTATAACGTTATGTAGTATTTCGTTATAATGTATAACGTAATATGGTAACACGTTATAACGTATAACGTTATGTAGTATTACGATATAACGTATGACGCTCAGTAGTATTACGTTATAACGTATAACGTTATGTAGTATTACGATATAACGTATAACTTTATGTAGTATTACGATATAACGTATAACGTTATGTAGCATTACGTTGTAACGTATAACGTTATGTAGTATTACGTTATAACGTATAACGTTATGTAGTATTTCGTTATAACGTATAACGTTATGTAGTATTTCATTATAACGTATAACGTCATATGGTAATACGTTATATTGCGTATAACGTTATGTAGCTTTACGATATAACGTGTAACGTTGTGCAGCATTACGATATAGCGTATAAAGTTATGTAGCATTACGTTATAACGTATAACGTCATGTAGTATTTCATTATAACATATAACGTCATATGGTAATACGTTATATCGTATAACGTTATGTAGTATTACGATATAACGTATAACGTTATGTAGTATGACGATATAACGTATAACGTTATGTAGTATTACGATATAACGTATAACGTTATGTAGTATTTCGTTATAACGTATAGCGTTATATGGTAACACGTTATAACGTATAACGTTATGTAGTATTACGTTATAACGCATAACGATATATAGTATTTCGTTATAACGTATAACGATTTATGGTAATACGTTATAACTTATAACGTTATGCAGTATTACGATATATCGTGTAACGTTATGTAGTATTACGTTATAATGTATAACGTTATGTAGCATTACGTTATAACGTATAACGTTACGTAGTATTACGATATAACGTATAACTTTATGCAGTATTGCGATATAACTTATAGCGTTGTGTAGCATTGCGTTATAACGTATAACGTTATGTAGTATTACGTTATAACGTATAACGTTATGTAGTATTTCGATATAACGTATAACGTTATATGGTAACACGTTATAACATATAACGTTATTTAGTATTTCATTATATCGTATAACGCCATTAGGTAATTCGTTATATCGTATAACGTTATGTAGCTTTACGATTTAACGTCTAACGTTGTGCAGCATTACGATATAACGTATAACGTTACGTAGCATTACGTTATAACGTACAACGTTATGTAGCATTACGTTATAACGTATAACGTTATGTTGCATTACGTTATGACGTATAACGTTATGTAGTATTTCGTTATAAGGTATAACATCATATGGTAATACGTTATAACGTATAACGTTATGTAGTATTACGATATAACGTATAACGTTATGTAGTAATACGATATAACTTAAAACGTTATGTAGTATTAGGATATAAAGTATAACGTTATGTAGTAATTCGTTATAACGTATAACGTTATACGGTAACACGTTATAACGTAAAACGTTATGTAGTATTGCGATACAACGTATAACGTTATATGGTAATACGTTATAACTTATAACGTTATGTAATATTACGATATAACGTATGACGCTCAGTAGTATTATGTTATAACGTATAACGTTATGTAGCATTACGTTATAACGAATAACGTTATATGGTAATACGTTATAACGTATAACGTTATGCAGTATCACGATATAACGTATAACGCTATGTAGTATTACGTTATAACGTATAACGTTATGTAGCATTACGTTATAACGTATAACGTTATGTCGTATTACGATATAACGTATAACGTTATGTAGTATTTCGTTATAACGCATAACGATATGTAGTATTTCGTTATAACGTATAACGTTATATGGTAATACGTTGTAACTTATAACGTTATGTAGTATTACGATATAACGTACAACTTTATGTAGTATTACGATATAACGTATAACGTTATGTAGCATTACGCTATAACGTATAACGTTATGTAGTATTACGTTATAACGTATAACGTTATGTAGAATTTCGTTATAACGCCTAACGATATGTAGTATTTCGTTATAACGTATAACGTTATATGGTAATACGTTATAACTTATAACGTTATGTAGTATTACGATATAACGTATAACGTTATGTAGCATTACGCTATAACGTATAACGTTATGTAGTATTACGTTATAACGTATAACGTTATGTAGTATTTCGTTATAACGTATAACGTTATATGGTAATACGTTATAACGTAT
>NW_025219969.1:982500-984700 GCF_014825855.1 Bombus pyrosoma | reverse complement strand
ATGCGCGTTATACACCTCATATGCTGCCAAATACAGTGCACTACATTCGGTTTGCACTCTGTCAAATCTGAGCACTGAAAAGTCCTGCGTATTTGCAGTTTTGCAAATTCGGAATTGAATATTCATCCGAAAGTAACTCCGCTGCTATTGGTGATATGTCGAGAATTTGATGAGCGTTATACACCTCATATGCTGCCTAATAAAGAACATGACATCCTGTTTGTCCTACCTTAACCTTCGGCGCCATCAAATCCAGCGTATTTGCAGCTTTGCATATTGGGGTTTCAATATTCAACTCAACGTATCTCCGCTGCTATTGGTGATATGTCGATAATTCGATGCGCGTTATAGACCACATATGCTGCGAAATACAGGTCACAACATCCGGTTTGAGCCATATCAAATCTGGGCTATGCCAAACCCATCGTATGTGAAGTTTTGTATATTCAAGCATGTATATTCATCCGAACGTCTCTCCGCTGCTACTGTTGATATGTCGATAATTCGATGCGCGTTATTCCTCACATTTGCAGCCAAATATAGAGCACGACATCCGGTTTGCGCTTTGCCATGTCTGGTCCAGGTCAAGACCAGCGTATTTCCATTTTTGCATATACAAGTGTGAATATTCATCTTAACGTATCTGCGCAGCTATTATTGTTATGTTGATATTTCGATGCGATTTTCACTTCCGACATGCTGCGAAATACGTGGAACGACATCCGGTTTGCACTGTGTCAAATCTGACCACTGCCAAATATTACGTATTTCCAGTACTGCACATTCGCGCTTCAATATTCAAATGAACGTATCTCCGCTGCTATTGGCGATATGTTGATAATTTGCCGCGATTTGCACTCTAGACATTCTGCTAAATACGTGGTACGGCATCCGGTTTGTGCTTTATCAACTCTGGTCTAGGTTACGGCCAGCGTATTTCCAGTATTACGCATTCAAGTATGAATATTCATCTGTACGTATCTCCGCTGCTGTTGGTGATATATCGATAATTCGATGCGCGTTATACACCACATACGCTGACAAACAGAGGGCATGACATCCTTGTTTGTCCTACCTTAACCTTCGGCACTATCAAATCCAGCGTATTTGCAGTTTTGCATATTCGGGCTTCAATAGTCACTTCAAGGTGTCTCCGCCGCTATTGGTGATATGTCGATAATTTGATGCGCATCATGCTCCACATATGCTGCCAAATACAGAGCACGGCATCAGGTTTGCGCTATGTCAGCTCTGGGCACTGCGAAATCCAGCGTAGTTGCACTTTTGTATATTCATGCTTCAATATTCAATTGATCGTGTGTTTGCTGCGATACGAGATATGTCAATAATTCAGTGCGCGTGATACTTCACAAATGCTGCAAAAACACAGGACACGACATCCGGTCTGCGCCATGACAACTTTGGTCTAGGTTAAATCCTGTGTATTTGCAGTTTTGCATATTCATGCTACAATGTTCAATTGATCATGTATCTGCTGCTATTGTTGATATGTTGGCACTTCGATGCGCGTGATACTTCACAAATGCTACCAAACACACAGCACGACATACGGTTTGAGCTATGTCAACTCTGGCCTAGGTCCAGACCAGTGTAATTGCTGTTTTGCATTTTAATGCTTCAATATTCAATTGAACGCATCTCCACTGCTATTCGAGATGCGTCTACAAATCTGTGCGCGTTATACTCCACATACGCTACGAAATACCCGGAACGACATCCGGCTTCCGCTACGTCAAATCTGGTCTAGGTCAAGACCAGTGTAGTTTCAGTTTTGCATATTCAATCATGAATATTCATCTGAACATATCGCCGCTGCCATTGGTGATATGTCGATAATTCGATGCGTGTTATACTCCACATATGGAGCCAAATACGTGGTACGTCATCCGGTTTGGGCTATGTCAACTCTGGTCTAGGTTAAGTCCAGCGTATTTCCAGTTTTCCATATTCAAGCATGAATATTCATCTGAACCTATCTCAGCTGCTATTCGAGATATGTCTTCAACCCCATGCGCGGTATACTCCATATATGCTGCGAAATACGTGGAATGACATCCAGTTTGAGCTATGTCAACTCAGGTCCAGGTCAAGACCAGCGTAGTTTCAGTTTTGCATATTCAATCATGAGTATTCATCTGAACATATCTCCGCTGCTATTGGTGATATGCCTATAATTCGA
>NW_025219969.1:976879-982000 GCF_014825855.1 Bombus pyrosoma | reverse complement strand
GCCAAATACAGCGCTCAACCTCCTCTTTACGCTGTGTCAACTCCGATTCGGTTCAAATCCAATGTATTTACTGTTCTGCGTATTCAGGCTTGAGTATTACATTGAAGGTATCTCTGCTGATACTGGTGATATGTGGATGATTCGATGCGCGTTATACTCCACATATGCTACCAAATACAGAGAACGACATCCGGTTTGCACTCTGTTAACTCTGGTCTAGGTCAAGACCAGCGTAGTACCAGTTTTGCATATTCAAGTATAAATATTCAATTCAAGGTATCCCAGCCGCTATTGTTGATATGTAGATAATTCGATGCGCGTTATACACCACATACGTTGCCAAATAGAAGGCATGACATCCTGTTTGTCCTACCTTCACCTTCGGCGCTATCATATCCAGCGTATTTGCAGCTTTGCATATTCAGGCTTCCATATTCAATTGAACGTATCTCAGCTGCTAATGGTCATCTGTCAGCGTTAGAATGCGCATTATACTCCACATATGCTGCCCATATAGAGCACGACATTCGGGCTGCGCTATGTCAACTCTGTTCTAGGTCAAGACCAGAGTATTTCCATTTTTGCATATTCAAGTATGAATATTCATCTGAACATGTCTCCGCTGCTATTGTTGATATGTCGATAATTCGACGCGCGTTATACTTCACATTTCCTGCAAATTAGAGCGCACATCCACTTGCTTACGCTGTGAAAACTCCGGTCCAGGACAAATCCAATATAATTACATTTAAGCAAATTCAAGTTTCAATATTCAATTGAAAGTGTTATCGCTGTTATTTTAGATTAGCCAACAAATCGATGTGCCATATACTCCACATTTGCTGCCATACACAGTACACGACATCCGGTTTGCACTCTATTAACTCTGGTCTAGGTCATGACCAGCGTAGTTGCTGTTTTGCATATGAATGCTTCAATATTCAATTGAACGTATCTCCACTGCTATTCTAGATATGTCTACAAATGTGTGCGCGCTATACTCCACATACGCTGCGAAATACGTGGAACGGCATCCGGCTTCCGCTACGGTAACTCTTGCCTAGGTAAAGACGATCGTAGTTCCAGTTTTGCATATTCAATCACGAATAATCATCTGAACGTATCTCCGCTGCATTTGATGATATGTCTATAATCCGATGCGCGTTATACACCTCATATGCCGCTAATACAGAGCACCACATTCGGTATGCGCCACGTCAACTCTGGTATGGGTTAAGACTAGCGTATTACCTGTTTTGCATATTCCGGCTTTAATATTCATCTAGACGTACCGCCGCTACTATTGGCGATATGTCGACAATTCAATGCGCATTATAGGCCACATTTGCCGCCAAATACAGAGCACGACATTCGGTTTGCGGTTTGTCAAGTCTGGTCCAGGTCAATACCAGCGTAGTACCAGTTTTGCATATTCAGGCTTCAGTATACGATTGAACGTTTCTCAGTTGCTATTGGTCATATGTCGGCATATCGATGCGCGTTATATTTCACATTTCCTGCGAAATACAGAGCACGACATCCGGATTGCGCTACACCAACTCTGGGTGCTGCCATATGCAGCGTGTTTGCAATTTTGCATACACGCGCTTCAATATTCAATTGAAAATTTCGAAGCTGCTATTGGTCATATGTCGGTGTTTCGATGCTAGTTGTACTCCATATATGCTGACAAATACAGAGCATGGCATCCTGTTTGTCCTACGTCAACCCTCGGCACTGTCAAATCCAGCGTAATTGCAGTTTTACACACTCTGTCCTAAATATTCAAATCAACGTAACTTCGCTGCTATTGGTGATATGTCGACAACACCATGCGCCTTATAGTTCACATTTACTGCCATATACACAGCCCGACATTCGGTTTGCGCTATGTCAAGTCTGGTCTAGGTCAAATCCAGAGTATTTGCTGTTTTGCACATTCCGTCCTAAATATTCAAATCAAGGTATCTCCGCTTCTATTGAAGATATGTCGACAATTCGAGGCGCCTTATACATCACATTTGCTGCAAAGTACAGCGCACATCCGCTTGTTTACGCTGTGAAAAATCTGGACCTGGACAAATCAAATGCAATTACATTTAAGCATATTCAAGCTTTAATATTCAATTGGACGTATTACCGCTGCTATTTTAGATTTGCCTACAAATCGATGGGCCATATGCTCCACATTTGGTGCCAAATGCAGAGCACGACATCTGACTTGCGCTATGTCAACTCAGGTCTGGGTTACGACCAGCGTATTACCAGTTATGCATATTCAAGCTTTAATATTAATCTAGATGTACCTCCTGTAGTATTGCTAATATGTCGACAATTCCACGCGCATTATAGGCCACATTCGCCGCATAATACAGAGCACGACATTCGGTTTCCGCTATGTCAAGCCTGATCTAGGTCAAATCCTGTGTATTTGCACATTTGCATATTCAGACTGGAATATTCAACAGGACGTATCTCAGCTGCTATTCGTCATGTGTCTGCATTTCGATGTGCGTTATAGTTGACATATGCTGCAAAATACTTATAACGACATCCAGGATGCGCTGCGTCGTCTGTGGTCTTGGTAAAGGCCAGCGTATTTCCAGTTTTGCACATTCAATCATGAATATTCATCTGAACTTATCTCCGCAGGTATTGTTGATATGTTTATAATTCGATGCGATTTACACTGCGGACATGCTGCTAAATACGTGGAGCGACATCTTGTCTACGCTGCGTCAACTCTGTCCTAGGTCAGGACCAGAGTATTTACAATTTTGCATACTCAAGCATGAATATTCATCTGAACATATCTACGCTGCTATGGGTGATATGTCGACAATTCAATGCTCGTTATACTTCACATATCCTGCCAAATACAGAGCACGACATCCGGTTTGCGCTTCGTCATCTCTGTCCTAGATCCAGACCAGCGTTGTTCCAATTTTGCATATTCAAGCTTGAATATTCATCAGTACGTATCTGCGCTGATATTGGTGACATGTCGATAATTCGATGCGCGTTATACTCCCCATATGCTGCTAAATACAGAGCTCGACATCCGGTTTGCACTACGTTAACTCTGGTCTAGGTCAAGACCAGCGTAGTTCGGGTTTTGCATTTTCAGCTTTGAATAATCAATTCAAGGTATCTCAGCTGCTGTTGGTGATATGTCGATAATTTGATGCGCTTTATGCTCTCCATATGCTACCAAACACAGAGCACGACATCCGATTTGGACTACATCAACTCCGGTCTAGGTTAAGACCAGCGTACTTCCAGTTTTGTATTTTCAAGCTTGTATATTCATCGGAACGTATTTCCGCTGCTATTGGTGATATGTCGATAGTTCGATGCGCGTTATACTCCACATGTGCTACCAAATACAGAGCACAACATCCAGTTTGTGCTATGTCAACTCTGGGCAATGCCAAACCCAGCGTATTTGCACTTTTGCACATTCGGTCTGCAATATTCATATGAAAGTATCCCCGCTGATATTGGTGATATGACGATAATTCGATGCGCATTATTCCTCACATTTCCTTCAAGTATAGAGCACGACATCCGGTTTGCACTATGTTAACTCTGGTCTAGGTCAAGACCAGTGTAGTTCCAGTTTTGCATATTCAAGTTTGAATATTCAATTCAAGGTGTCTCAGCCGCTGTTGGTGATATGTCGGTAATTCGATGCGCGTTATACTCCACATATGCTACCAAATACAGAGCATGGCATCCTGTTTGTCCTACGTTAACTTTCGGCACTGTCAAATCCAGCGTAATTACAGTTTTACACACTCTGTCTTAAATATTCAAATCAACGTATCTCCGCTGCTATTGTTGATATGTTGATATTTTGATACCATTTTCACTCCCGACATGCTGCGAAATACGTGCAACGCCATCCTGTTTGCGCTACGTCAACTGTGGTCTAGTTCCAGACCTGCGTATTTCCAGTTTTGCATATTTAAGCATGAATATTCATCAGAACATATCTACGCTGCTATTGGTGATATGTCGATAATTCGATGCGCGTTATTCACCTTATATGCTGCCAAACGCAGAGCATGACATGCGGTCTGCGCTATGTCAAATCTGGGCACTGCGAAATCCAGCGCAACTGCAGATTTTTATATTCAGGCTTGAATATTCAATAGAACGTATCTCCGCTGTTATTCGGGATATGTCTACAATTTTGAGCGCGTTATACTCCACATATGCTAGCAAATACGTGGTATGACATCCGGTTTGCGTTATGTCAAATCTGGGCATTGCGGAACCCAGCGCAGATGCAGATTTTTATATTCAGGCTTGATTATTCAATCGAACATATCTCCGCTGCTATTCGGGTCATGTCTACAATTCTGTGCGCGTTATACTCCACATATTCTGCCAAATACGGAGCACGACATCTGGTTTGCGCTACATCAACTCTTGTCTAGGTTAAGATAAGCGTACATCCAGTTTTCCATATTCAAGCCTGAATATTCTTCTGAACATATCTCCGCTGCTATTCGAGACGTGTCTACAATTCTGAGCGTATTATACTCCACATATGCTGCCAAATACAGAGCACGACATCTGGCTTGCGCTATGTCACCTCTGTTATGGTTTAAGACCAGCGTAATACCAGTTTAGCATATTCAAGTTTGAATATTCAACTCAATATTGAACGTATTACCGCTGTTATTTTAGATTAGCCAACAAATCGATGTGCCATATACTCCACATTTGCTGCCAAATACAGAACACGACATCCGGTTTGCACTCTGTTAACTCTGGTCTAGGTCAAGGCCAGCGCAGTTTCAGTTTTGCATATACAAGCGTGACTATTCATCTGAACAAATCTACGCTGCTGTTAGTGATATGTCGACAATTCAATGCGCGTTACACTTCACATATCCTGCCAAATACAGAGCACGACATCCTGTTTGCCCTACGTCAAATCTGGTCTAGGTCAAGACTAGCGTATTTCCAGGTTCGCATATTCAAGCATGAATTTCATCTGAACTTATTTCCGCTGCTATTGGTGTAATCGATAATACGATGCGCGTTATACGCCACATATTCAGAAAAATACAGAGCACGACATCCGGCTTGAGCTATGTCAACTCTGGTCTA
>NW_025219969.1:975014-976379 GCF_014825855.1 Bombus pyrosoma | reverse complement strand
TCGAATTATAGACATATCCCGAATCGCAACAAATACATGATCAATTGAATATTGACGCACGAATATGCAATACTGCAAATACGCAGGATTTGGCAGTGGTCAGATGTGGCAGAGTGCAAACCGGCTGTCGCCCCACGTATTACGCATCATATGGGGAGTATAAAGCGCATCGAATTATCCGCATATAACCAATATCCGCGGGGATACGTTCAGATGAACATTCATGCTTTAATATGCAAAACTGAAAGTACGCTGGTCCTAACCCAGGCCAGAGTTGACATAGCGCAAGCCGGATGTCGTGCTCTGTATTTGCCGGCAAATGTGGCCTATAATGCGCATTGAATTGTCGACATATCACCAATAGTAGCGGAAGTACGTCCAGATGAATAATAAAGGTTTAATATGCAAAACTAGTAATCCGCAGGGTTTGGCATTGCTCAGAGTAGATATAGCTCAAACCGGATGTCGTGCTCTGTATTGGCAGCATATGTGGATTATATCGCGCATTGTATTGTCAACATAACACCAATAGCAGCGTATATACGTACACATGAATATTCATTCTTTAATATGCAAAACTGGAAATACCCTCGACTTAACCTAGAGCAGCGTTGAAGTAGCTCAAACCGGATGTCGTGCCATGTATTTGGTAGCATATGTGGAGTATAACGCGCATCGAATTATCGACATATCACCAATAGCGGATGAGATACCTTGAATTGAATATTCAAACTTGATTATGCAAAACTAGCACTGCGCTGGCCTTGACTTGGACCAGACTTAACAGAGTGCAATCCGGATGTCGTGTTCTGTACTTTGCAGTAAATGTGGACTATAATGCGCATGGAGTTGTCGACATATCACCAATAGCAGCGGAGATACGTTGATTTGAATATTTAAGGCAGAATGTGTAAAACTGCAATTACGCTGGATATGGCGTATGATATGCCGAGGGTTGACGTAGGACAAACAGGATGCCATGCTTTGTATCTGTCAGCATATATGGAGTACAACCCGCATCGAAATACCGACATATGACCAATAGCAGCTTAGAGATTTTCAGTTGAATATTGAAGCACGCTTATGCAAAATTGCAAACACTCTGGATATATCAGCGCCCAGAGTTGGTGTAGAGCAGTTCGGTTTTCGCTCCGCGCATTTCGCAGCATACGGGGGGTATAAAACGCATCGAATTATCAACATATCGACAATAGCAGCGGAGATACGTTCAGATGAATATACAAGCTTGCATATACAAAACAGCAAATACGATGGGTTTGGCATTGCCCAGAGTTGATATAGCTCAAACCGGATGTTGTGCTCTGTATTTGCCAGCATATGTGGAGTATAATGCGCATTGTATTG
>NW_025219969.1:972913-974514 GCF_014825855.1 Bombus pyrosoma | reverse complement strand
ACAAAACTGATAATAGGCTGGTCTTAACACAGACCAGAGTTGACGAAGCGCAAACCGAATGTCGTGGTCTGTATTTGGCAGCATATGTGAAGTACAACGCGCATTGAATTATTGAGATATCACCAATTGCAGCGTTGATATGTTCAGATGAACATTCATGCTTGAATATGCAAAACTGGAAATAGGCTGGTCTTAACCTAGACCAGACATGACGTAGCGCATCCCGAATGTCGTGCTCTGTATTGGCAGCATATGTGGAGTATAACGCGCATTGAATTGTCGAGATAACACCAATAGCAGCGGAGATACGTTGAATCGAATATTGAAACCCGAATATGCAAAACTGCAAATACGCTGGAATTGATAGCGACGAAGGTTAAGGTAGGACAAATAGGATGTCATGCCCTCTATTTGGCAGCGTATCAGGTGTATAATGCGCATCGAATTATCGACATGTCACCAATAGTATCGGAGACACGTTCGGATGAATATACAAGCTTGTATATACAAAACTGGAAATACGCTGGTCTTAACATAGATCGAAGTTAACGTAACGCAAGCCGGATGTCGTGCCCTGTATTTGGCAGCAATTGTGGAGTATATGCTACATCAATTTGTCGGCAAATCTAAAATAGCAGCGGTAATACGTTCAATTGAATATTAAAACTTGAATATGCTTAAAGGTAATTATATTGGATTTGTCCAGGACCAGAGTTTTCACAGCGTAAACAAAAGGATATGCGCTGTACTTTGCAGCAAATGTAGAGTATAAGGCGCATCGAATTGTCGGCATGTTTTCAATAGAAGCGGAGATACGTTCAAATGAATATTCAAGCTTGAATATGCAATACTGCGAATACTCTGGTTTTGACCTAGACCGGAGTTGACGTAGCGAAATCCGAATGTCTTGCTCTCTATTTAGCAGCATATGTACAGTATAACGAGCACCGAATTATCGACATATCACCAATAGCAGCGGAGATACTTTCAGATGAATATTCAAGCTTGAATATGCATAACTGGAAATACGATCGCCTTTACCTAGACCAGACTTCACGTAGCGGAAGCCGGATGTCGCTCCACGTATTACGCTGCGTATGTGGAGTATAACGCGCTGAGATTTGTAGACATATCTCGAATAGCATTGGAGATACGTTCAGATGAATATTGAAGACCGAATGTGCAAAATTGCAAATACGCTGGGATTGGCACTGCCCAGAGTTGACGTAGCTCAAACCTGATGTTGTGCTCTATATTTGGCAGCATATGTGGTGTACAGCGTGCATTCAATTATCGACATATCACCAGTAGCAGCGGAGATACGTTCAGATGAATAAACAAGCTTGAATATACAAAACTGCAAGTACGATGGGTTTGGCATTGCCCAGATTTGATATAGTTCAAACCGGATGTTGTGCTGTGTCTTAGGCAGTATATGGTGAGTATAACGCGTACCGAATTATCGAGATATCACCAATAGCAGCGGAGATACTTTCAGATGAATATTGAAGTCCGAGTGTGCAAAACTGCAACTACGCTGGATTTCGCAATGCCCAGAGCTCACATAGCGAAAACCGGATATCGTTCTCTGTAATGGCAGC
>NW_025219969.1:970872-972413 GCF_014825855.1 Bombus pyrosoma | reverse complement strand
ATTGTTGATATGTTGACAATTCCATGCGATTTATACTCCCCACATGCTGCGAAATACGAAGTACGAAATCCGGTTTGCTCTATGTCAACTCTGGTCTAGGTCAAGACCACCGTATTTCTAGTATTGCATATTCGAGAATGAATATTCATCTGAACATATCTACGCTGCTATTGGTGATATGCGGATAACTCGATGAGCTACATACTCCCCATATGATACGAAATACGTGGAGCGACATCCGGTTTGCACTCTGCCGAATCTGACCACTGCCAAATCCTGCGTATTTGCAGTATTGCACATTCGGGCTTCAATATTCATCTGAACGTATCTCAGCTGCTATTGTTGATATGATGATAATTCGATGCGATTTACACTCCGGACTTGCTGCCAAATACGTGGAACGACATCCTGTTTGGCCTACGTCAACTCTGGTCTAGATCAAGACCAGTGTAGTTGCAGTTTTTGCTTATTCAAACATGAATATTGATAAGAACGTACCTCTGCTCCTATTCGAGGTATGTCTACAATACTGAGCGCATTCTACTCCACATTTGCTGCCAAATACGTGGAACGACATCCAGTTTGCGCTATGTCAAATCTGGGCAGTGCGAAATCTAGCGCAGTTGCAGCTTTGCATATTCTGCCTTGAATATTCAATAAGACGTATCTCCGCTGCTATTCGAGATATGTCTACAATTCTGAGCGCATTATACTCCACATATACTGCCAAATACAGAGCACGACATCTGGCTTGCGCTGCGTCACCTCTTGTCTAGGTTAAGACGAGTGAATCGCCAGTTTTGCATATTCAAGCATGAATATCCATCTGAACGTATCTCCGCAGCTGTTGGTGATATCTCGATAATTCGATGCGCGTTATTCACCTCACATTCTGCCAATACAGAGCACGACATTATGGTTTAATATCAGTATAGCAGCGTAATACCAGATTAGCATATTCATGTTTGAATATTCAACTCGAGGTATCTCAGCCGCTATTGGTGATATGTCGATAATTCGATGCGCGATATACTCCACATATGCTACCAAATATAGAGCATGACATCCGATTTGGGCTACTTCAACTCCGGTCTAGGTTAAGACCAGCGTACTTCCAGTTTTGTATATTCAAGATTCTATATTCATCTGAACGTATCTCCGCTGATATTGGTGATATGTCGATAATTCGAAGCGCGTTATACTCCCCATATGCTCCCTAATACGGAGAATGACAATCGGTTTGCGCTACGTCGACTCTGGTCTAGGTCAAAACCAGAGTATTCACAGTATTGCATATTCAAGCTTGAATATTCATTTGAACGTATCTCCGCTGCTATTGGTTATATGTCGATAATTCGATGCGTGTTATACACCTCATATGCTTCCAATACAGAGCACGACATTCGGTTTGCGCTACGTCAAGTCTGGTCTAGGTCAAGACCAGCGAAGTTCCAGTTTTGCATATTTAAGCTTGAATATTAAATTGGAAGTTCCTCAGCTGTTATTGGTCATATCTCGGCATTTCGATGCGCGTCATACTT
>NW_025219969.1:963298-970372 GCF_014825855.1 Bombus pyrosoma | reverse complement strand
CGGATACCGTGCTCTGTATTGGCAGCATATGAGGTGTATAGCGCGCATCGAATTATCAACATAACAATAATAGCAGCGGAGATAGGTTCAGATAAATATTCAGGCTTGAATATGGAAAACTGGATGTACGCTTGTCTTAACCTAGACAAGAGTTGATGTAGCGCAAACCGGATGTCGTGCTCTGTATTTGGCAGCATATATGGAGTATAACTCGCACAGAATTGTAGACATGTCCCGAATAGCAGCGGAGATTGAATATTCAAGCCTGAATATAAAAATCTGCATCTGCGCTGGATTTCGCAGAGCCCAGATTTGACATAGCGCAGACCGGATGTCATGCTCTGTGTTTGGCAGCATATAAGGTGAATAACGCGCATCGAATTATCGACATATCACCAATAGCAGCGTAGATATGTTCTGATGAATATTCATGCTTGAATATGCAAAACTGGAAATACGCAGGTCTTGACATACACCAGAGTTGACGTAGCGTAAACCAGATGTTGTGCTCTGTATGCGGCAGCATATGTGCAGTGTAACGCAAATCTAATTATCGGCATATCACAAAAAGCAGCGGTGATACATGCAAATGAATATTCAAGCTTGAACATGCAAAACTGGTAATACGCTGGTCATAAACCATACCAGGGTTGACGTAGCACAAACCGAATGTCGTGCTCTTTATTGGCAGCATATGTGAAGTATAACGCGCGTTTTAATGCCGACAGATGACCAATAGCAGCAGAGGAACACTAATTTGAGTGTTGAAGTCTGAATATGCAAAACAGCTACTACGATGGACTGGACCTAGACCAGAGTAGACATTGCGCTAACCGGATGCCGTTCTCTGTATTTGGTAGCATATGTGGAGTATAACGCAAATTGAATTATCGACATAATACCAATAGCAGCGGAGATACGTCCAGATGAATATTAATGGTTGAATATGCAAAACTGGAAATACGCTGGGCTTGACCTAGGACAGAGCTGACGTAGGGCAAGCAGGATGTCGTTCCACATGTTTGGTAGCATGTCGGGAGTGAAAATCGCATCGAATTATCAAAATAACAATAATAGCAGCGGAGATACGTTCAGATGAATATTCATACTAGAATATTCAAAACTGGAAATACGCTCTTCTTAACCTAGGACAGAGTTGACGTAGCGAAAACAAGATGTCGTTCCACATATTTAGCAGCCTGTAGGGAGTGAAAATCGCATCGAATTATCAACGTAACAATAATAGCAGCGGAGATACGTTCAGATGAATATTCATACTTGAATATGCATAACTGGAAATACGCTTGTCTTGACCTATATTAGAATTGAAGTAGCCAAAACAAGATGTCGTTCCACGTATTTGGTAGCATATGTGGAGTATAACGCGGTCAGAAATGTAGACATATTTCAAATAGCGGCGGAGAGACGATCTTATCAATATTCATGTTTGAATAAGCAAAACTGCAAATACACTGGTCTTGACCTAGACCACAGTTGACGTAGCGCAAACCGGATGTCGTTCTCCGTATTAGGCAGCATATGGGGAGTATAACGCGCATCGAATTATCGACATATCACCAATATCGGAGGAGATACGTTCAGATGAATATACAATCATGAATGTACAAAACTGCAAATACGATGAATTTGACATTGCCCAGAGTTGATATAGCTCAAACCGGATGTCGTGCTCTGCGTTTGCAGCATATATGGAGAATAAGACGTATTCTGACGCCGACGGATGACCAATAGCAGCTGATGAAGATTCATTTGAATATTGAAGTCTGAATATGCAAGGCTGGAAATACGCTGGTCTTAACATGGGCCAGAGTTGACGTAGCGCAAACTGGATGTCGTGCTCTGTATTTGGCGGCAAATGTGGCCTATAATGCGCATTGTATTGCCGACATATTACCAATAGTAACGGAGGTACGTCCAGATGAATATTCAAGCTCGAATATGCAAAACTTGTAGTACGCCGGTCCTAAACCATACCAGAGTTGACGTAGCGCAAACCGGATGTCGTGCTCTGTATTTGGCAGCATATATGGAGTATAACGCGCACAGAATTGTATACATATCCCGAATAGCAGCGGAGATACGTTCTGATGAATATACAATCTTGAATATAGAAAACTGCAAATACGATGGTTTTGACATTGCCCAGGGTTGATATAGCTCAAACCGGATGTCGTGCTTTGTACTGGCAGCATATGAGGTGTATAACGCGCATCGAATTAGCGGCATATCACCAAAAGCAGCGGAGAAAGATGCAAATGAATATTCAAGCTTGAATATGCAAAACTGGAAATACGCAGGTCTTGACATACACCAGAGTTGACGTAGCGTAAACCAGGTGTCGTGCTCTGTATGCGGCAGCATATGTGCTGTGTAAGGCAAATCTAATTATCGACATATCACAAAAAGCAGCGGAGATACATGCAACTGAATATTCAAGCTTGAACATGCAAAACTGGTAATGCGCTGGTCATAAACCATACCAGGGTTGACGTAGCTCAAACCGGATGTCGTTATCTGTATTTGGCAGCAAATGTGAGGTATAACGCGCATCGAATTATCGACATATCACCAATAGCATCGGAGATACGTTGAATTGAATATTGAAGCCCGAATATGCAAAACTGTAACTACGCTGGTCTGGACCTAGACCAGAGTTGACGTAGCGCAAACCGGATGTCGTGCTCTGTATTTGGCGGCAAATGTGGTCTACAACGCGCATCGAATTTTCGACATATGACCAATATCAGCGGAGATACCTCCAATAGAATATACAAGCCTGAATAAACAGATCAGTAATTACACTGGATTTGACCGGATTCAGAGGACATAGCGTAAACAGCAGGATGTGGGCTGTATTTGGCAGCATACGTGGAGAATTCCGCGCATCGTATTATCAACAAAACAACAATAGCAGCGCGGATACGTTCAGATGAATATACAAGCATGAAAATACAAAACTGGAAGTACGCTGGTCTTAACCTAGACCGGAGTTGACGTAGCCCAAATCGGATGTCATGCTCTGTATTTGGTAGCATATCTGGAGTATAGCGCGCATCGAATTATCGACATATCAGCAATAGCGGCTGAGATACCTCGATTTGAATATTCAAACTTGAATATGCTAAACTGGTATTACGCTGGTCTTAAACCATACCAGAGTTGACGTAGCTCAAACCGGATACCGTGCTCTGTATCGGCAGCATATGAGGTGTATAGCGCGCATCGAATTATCGACATATCACCAAAAGCAGCGGAGATACGCTCAAATGAATATTCAAGCTTCAATATGCAAAACTGCAAATCCGCTGGATTTGACCTAGACCAGAGTTGACGTGGCGCAGGCAGGATGTCGTGCTCTGTATTGGCAGCATATGAGGTGTATAACGCGCATCGAATTATCGACATATCACAAAAAGCAGCGGAGATACATGCAAATGAATATTCAAGCTTGAACATGCAAAACTGGTAATACGCTGGTCATAAACCATACCAGGGTTGACGTAGCGCAAACCGAATGTCGTGCTCTTTATTGGCAGCATATGTGGAGTATAACGCGCGTTCTAATACCGACAGATGACCGATAGCAGCTGAGGAACACTTATTTGAAGATTGATGTCTGAATATGGTAAAGTACAAATACGCGGGATTTGACCTAGACCATGCCTGACCCAGCGCAAACCGGATACCGTGCTCTATATTGGCAGCATTTGTGAAGTATCACGCGCATCGAAATGCCAACATATCACCAATAGCAGGGGATACATGATCAATTGAATATTGTAGCATGAATATGCAAAACTGCAAATACACAGGATTTAACGTAGACCAAAGTTGTCATGGCGCAGACCGCATGTCGTGCTCCGTATTTGGCGGTAAATGTGCCCTATATTGCGCATTGTATTGTCGACATATCACCAATAGTAGCGGAGGTACGTCCAGATGAACATTCATGCTTGAATATGCAAAACTGGTAATCCGCTGGTACTAAACCATACCAGATTTGACGTAGCTCAAACCGGATACCGTGCTCTGTATCGGCAGCATTTGCGAAGTTCCACGCGCATCGAAATGCCAACATATCACCAATAGCACTGGATACATGATCAATTGAATATTGTAGCATGAATATGCAAAACTGCAAATTCACAGTATTTAACATAGACCAAAGTTGTCATGGCGCAGACCGTATGTCGTGCTATGTATTTGGCGGCAAATGTGGCCTATAATGCGCATCGTATTGTCGACATATCACCAATAGTAGCGGAGACACGTTGAATTGAATATTGAAGCATGAATATGCAAAAGTGCAAGTGCGCTGGATTTTGCAGTGCCCAGAAGTGACATAGCCCAAATCGGATGTCGTGCTCTGTACTTGGTAGCATATGGAGAGCATAAAGCGCATCAAATTATCGACATATCACGAAAAGCATCTGAGATACCTTGAATTGAATATTCAAACTTGAATATGCAAAACTGGAACTACACTGGTCTTAACCCAGACTAGAGTTGACGTGGCGCATATCGAATGTTGTGCTCTGTATTTGGCAGGATATGTGAAGTATAACGAGCATTGAATTGTCGACATATCACCCATAGCAGCGTAAATATGTTCAGATGAATATTCATGCTTGAGTATGCAAAATTGTAAATACTCCGGTCCTGACCTAGGACAGAGTTGACGTAGCGAAAACAAGATGTCGTTCCACCTATTTCGCAGCATGCCGAGAGTGAAAAACGCATCGTAGTATCAACATATCAACAATAGCAGCGGGGATACGTCCAGATGGGTGTTCAAGTTTGGGTATGTGAAACTGGAACTACGCTGGTCGTGACCTAGACCAGACTTGACGTAGCGAAAACTGGATTGTGCTCTTTATTTGGCAGCTTACGTCGAGTATAACGCGCACCAAATTTTCTGCATATCGTCAATAGTGGCGGAGACGCGTTCAGATGTATATTGAATCCCGAATGTGCAAAACTGCAAACACGCTGGATTTGGCAGTGGTCAGATTTAACAGAGTGTAAAGCGGATGTCGCTCTACTAATTTCGCATCATACGGGGAGCATCAAGCGCATCGAATTATCCGCATATCACCAGTATCAGCAGAGATACTTTCAATAGAATAGCCAAACCTGAATGAGCATAACAGTAACTACATTGGGTTTGACCGGAATCAGAGATGACATTGCGTAAAGAGCAGGATGAGCGCTGTATTTGGCAGCATATAGGAAGAATAACCCGCATCAAATTATCGACATATCACCAATAACAGCGGGGATACGTTCATATGAATATTCAAGCTTGAATATTCAAAACTGGAAATACGCTCGCCTCAAACTTGAGCAGAGTATACGTAGCGCAAACCGGATGTCGTGCTCTGTATGGGGCAGCAAATGTGTAGTGTAAAGCTCATCGAATTATCCACATATCACCAATAGCAGCGGAGATACGTTGAATTTTATATTGAAGCCCGAATATGCAAAACTGCAAATACACTGGATTTGATAGCGCCGAAGGTTAAGGTAGGACAAACAGGATGTCGTGCCCTGTATTTAGCAGCGTATGTGGTGTATAACGCGCATCGAATTATGGACATATCACCAATAGCAGCGGAGATAAGTTCAGATGAATATTCATAATTGAATATGTAGAACTGGAAATACGCGGGTCTCAACCTAGATAAGAGTTGACGTAGCGCAAACCGGATGTCGTGCTCTGTATTTGGCAGGATATGTGAAGTATAACGAGCATTGAATTATAGACGTATCTCGAATCGCAACAAAGACACAATCAATTGAATATCGAAGCATGAATATGCCAAAGTGCAACTACGCAAATATTGCAGAGCCCAGAAGTGACAAAGCGCAAACCGTTTGCCGTGCTCTGTATTTGGCAGCATATCAGGTGAATAACGCGCATCGATCTATCGAGATATCACCAATAGCAGCGGAGATAACTTCAGATAAATATTCAGGCTTGAATATGCAAAACTGGCAGTATACTCGTCTTAACCTAGACAAGAGTTCACGTAGCGCAAACTGGATGTCGTGCTTCGTATTAGGCAGCATATATCAACTATACAGCGCATCGAAATGCTGAAATATGCCGTATAGCAACTGAGAAACGTTCAATTGAATATTGAAGCCTGAATATAAAAAGCTGCGAATGCGCTGGATTTCGCAGTGCCAATTTGACATAGCGCAAACCGGATGTCGTACCATGTCATTCGCAGCATATGTGGAGTATAACGCGCGCAGAGTTGTAGTCATATCTCCAATAGCAGCGAAGATACGTTCAATTGAATATTGTAGCCCGAATATCCAAAACTGCAAATACGCTGGAGTTGTCGGCATCGAGGGTTGACGTACGACAGACAGGAGGTCAGCGTGTCATGTATTTGGCAGCATGGTGCATAACGCTCCTCGAAATACCGACATGAGACCTATAGCAGCTGAGAAAAGTTCAATTGAATATTGAATTCTGAATATGCGAAAGTGCAAATACTAGGGATTTGATCTAGACCACATGTGACAGCGCATACCGGTAGGGGTGCTCTGTATTTGGCAGCATATGCGAAGTATAACGCGCATCGAATTAACGACATATCACCATTAGCAGCGTAAATATGTTCAGAAGAATATTCATGCTTGAATATGCAATACTGGAAGTACGCTGGTCTTGACCTAGACCAGAGTTGCCAAAGCGCAAACCGGATGTGGTTCCACGTATTACGCGGCATATATGGAGTATAACGCGCACAGAGTTGAAGACATATCTCGAATAGCAGCAAACACATGTCCTATTGAATATTTAAGCTTGAACTTGCAGAAATGCAAATACTCTGATCTTGACCAGGACCAGAGTTGACATAGCTCAAGCCGGATATCGTGCTCTGTATTTGGCAGCATATGTGGAGTATAACACGCACAGAATTGTAGACATATCTCGAGTAGCATCTGAGAAACGTTCAATTGCATATTGCAGTCTGAATATGCAAAAGAGCAAATACGCGGGATTTCACCTAGATCTGGCTTGACATAGCGCAAACCGAA
>NW_025219969.1:961228-962798 GCF_014825855.1 Bombus pyrosoma | reverse complement strand
TCAATCTTGTATATTCATCTGAACGTATCCCCGCTGCTATTGGTAATATGCCGATAATTCGATGCGCGTTATACACGACATACGTTGCCAAATAGAGGGCACGACATCCTTTCTGAACTACCTTAACCTTCGGCGCTATCAAATCCAGCGTGTTTGCAGTTTTGAATATTCGTGATTCAATATTCAATTCAACGTATCTCCGCTGCTATTGGTGATATGTCGATAATTCGATGCGCTTTACACTACACATTTGATGCCAAATACAGAGCACAACAATCGGTTTGCGCCACGTCTGCTCTGGTCTAGGTCAAGACCAGCGTATTTCCAGTTTTGCATATTCAAGTTTGAATATTCAATTCAAGGCATCTCAGACTCTATTGGTGATATGTCGATAATTCGATGCGCGTTATACTCCACATATGCTACCAAATACAGAGCACGACATCCGGTTTGCGCTATGTCAGCTCTGGGCACTGAGAAATCCAGCGTATTTGCGCTTTTGCATATTCATGCTTCAATATTCAATTGATCGTGTATTTGCTGCGATACAAGATATGTCTATAATTCGATGCGCGTTATACACCTCATATGCTGCCAAATACAGAGCACTACATTTGGTTTGCACTCTGTCAAATCTGAGCACTGAAAAGTCCTGCGTATTTGCAGTTCTGCAAATTCGGAATTCAATATTCATCTGAACGTATCTCCGCTGCTATTGGCGGTATGTTGATAATTTGCCGCGATTCACCTTCTCGACATTCTGCCAAATACGTGGAATGACATCCGGTTTGCGCTATGTCAACCCTGGTCTAGGTCAAGGCCAACGTAGTTTCAGTTTTGCATATTCAATCATGAATATTCATCTGAACATATCTCCGCTGCTATTGGTGATATGTCGATAATTCGATGCGCTTTATACTCCCCATATGATGCGAAATACGTGGAGCGACATCCGGTTTGCACTGTGTTAAATCTGACCACTGCCAAATCCTGCGTATTTCCAGTACTGCACATTCGAGCTTCAATGTTCATATGACGTTTCTCCGCTGCTATTGGCGGTATGTTGATAATTTGCCGCGATTTACACTCTCGACGTTCTGCCAAATACGTGGAACGACATCCGGTTTGCGCTGTGTCAAGTCTTGTCTTGGTCAAGACCAGCGTAGTTTCAGTTTTGCACATTCAGTCATGAATATTCATCTGAACATATCTCCGCTAATATTGGTGACATGTCTACAATTCAATGCGCGTCATACTTCACATATGCTGCCAAATACTGGGCGCGACATCCGGTTTGCGCTACGTCAACTCTGGTCTAGGTTCAGAGCAGCGTATTTCCAGTTTTGCATATTCAAGCATGAATATTCATCTAACATATCTACGCTGCTATTGGTGATATGGCGACAATACAATGCGCGTTATACTTCACATATCCTGCCAAATACAGAGCACGACATCCGGTTTGCGCTACGGCAAATCAGGGCAGTGCAAAATCCAGCGCATTTGCAGCTTTGCATATTCATGCTTGAATATTCAATGCAACGTATCGCCGCTGCTATTCGAGATATGT
>NW_025219969.1:958914-960728 GCF_014825855.1 Bombus pyrosoma | reverse complement strand
CGCTGGTCCTAACCCAGGCCAGAGTTGACATAGCGCAAGCCGGATGTCGTGCTCTGTATTTGCCGGCAAATGTGGCCTATAATGCGCATTGAATTGTCGACATATCACCAATGCTAGCGGAAGTACGTCCAGATGAATAATAAAGGTTTAATATGCAAAACTAGTAATCCGCTGGGTTTGGCATTGCTCAGAGTTGATACAGCTCAAACCGGATGTCGTGCTCTATATTTGCAGCATATGTGGAGTATAACGCGCATCGAATTATCCACATATCACCAATATCAGCAGGGATACGTTCAGATGAATATTGAAGACCGAATATGCAAAACTTTAAGTACACTGCTCTGAACCTAGACCAGAGTTCACATAGCGCAAACTGGATGTCGTACCACGCATTTCGCAGCAAGTCGGGAGTGTAAATCGCGGCAAATTATCAACATATCACCAATATCAGCGGGGAAACGTGCAGATGAATATTCAAGCTTGAATATGCAATACTGGAAATACGCTGCTCTGAACCAAGACCAGAGTTGACTTAGCGCAAACCGGATGTCGTGCTCTGTATTTGGTACCATATGTGGAGTATAACGCGCATCTGATTATCCACATATCACCAGTATCACCGGAGACACCTTCAATGGAATAGTCACGCCTGAATAAGAAGAACAGTATTTACATTGGATTTGACGCGAATCGGAGTTGACACAGCGTAAAGAGCAGGTTGAGCGCTGTATTTGCAGCAAATGTGAAGTACAACGCACATCGGATTATCGACATGTCACCAATATCAGCGGGGATATGTTGAGATGAAAATTGAAGACCGAATGTGCAAAACTGCAAATACGCTGGGTTTGGCACTGCCCAGAGTTGACGTAGCTCAAACCTGATGTTGTGCTCAATATTTGGCAGCATATGTGGTGTACAACGTGCATTCAATTATCGACATATCACGCAGTAGCAGCGCAGATACGTTCAGATGAATACTCATACTTGAATATGCAAAACTGGAAATACGCTGGCCTTTACCTGGACCAGAGACGACGTAGCGCAACCTGTATGTGGTACTCAGCATTTTGCAGCATATATCAACCATAACGCGCATCGAAATGCCGAGATATGCCCAATAACATCTGAGAAACGTCCAATTTAATATTCAAGCTTAAACATGCAAAACTGGAACTTTGCTGGTCTTGACCTAGACCAGACTTGACGTAGCGAAATCCGAATGTCGTGCTCCCTATTTGGCAGCATATATGGAGTATAACGAGCACCGAATTATCGACATATCACCAATCTCAGCGGAGATACTTTCAGATGAATATTGGAACTTGAATATTCAAAACCGGAAATACGATCGTTTTTAGCTATACCAGAGTTGACGTAGCGGAGCGGGATGTCGTTCCACGTATTTTGCAGCGTATGTGGAGTATAGCGCGCACAGATCTGTAGACATACCTCGAATAGCAGTGGAGATACGTTCAATTGAATATTGAAGCATGTATATGCAAAACAGCAACTACGCTGGCCTTGAACTAGACCAGACTTGACGTGGGGCAAACAGGATGTCGTGCTCCGAATTGGGCACTATATGCCAACTATACCGCGCATCGAAATGCCGACATATCCCGTATAGCAGCTGAGAAACGTTCAATTGAATATTAAAATCGGAATATACAATGGTGCAAATACACAGGATTAGACCTAGATCAGGCTTCACATAGCGCAAAGAGGATGTCGTGATCTGTATTCGGCAGCATATGAGCTGTATAACGCGCATGGAATTATCGACGTATCACCAATAGCAGCGGAGATAC
>NW_025219969.1:957200-958414 GCF_014825855.1 Bombus pyrosoma | reverse complement strand
CGTATTTCGCAGCATGTCGGGAGTGTAAATCGCATTGAAGTATCATCATATCAATAATTGCAGCGGAGATACGTGCGGATGAATATTCATGCTTGAATATGCAATACTGGTACAACGCTGGTCTTGACGTAGACCAGAGTTTAAGTAGCGCAAACGGGATGTCGTGCTCTATATTTGGCAGGATATGTGAAGTATAACGGTCATTGAATTGTCGACATATCACCCATAGCGACGTAGATATGTTCAGATGAATATTCATGCTTGAATATGCAACACTGGAAATACTCTGGTCCTGACCTAGGACAGAGTTGACGCAGCGTAAACATGATGTCGCTCCACGTATTTAGGAGCATGTCCGCAGTGTAAACCGCATCTAATTATAAACATATCAACAATAGCTGCGGAGATAAGTTCAGATGAATATACATGATTGAGTGCCCAAAATTGGAACAACGGTGGTCTTGACCTAGGACAGAGTTGACGTAGCGAAGACAAGATGTCGTTCCACGTATTTGGCAGCATGCCGAGAGTGAAAAACGCATCGTAGTATCAACATATCAACAACAGCAGCGGAGATACGTCCAGATTGGTGTTCAAGTTTGGGTATGCGATACTGGAACTACGCTGGTCATGACCTAGACCAGACTTGACATAGCGAAAACTGGATTGTGCTCTTTATTTGGCAGCTTACGTCGAGTATAACGCGCACCAAATTGTCTGCATATCGCCAATAGTGGCGGAGACGCGTTCAGATGTATATTGAATCCCGAATGTGCAAAACTGCAAACACGCTGGATTTGGCAGTGGTCAGATTTAACAGAGTGTAAAGCGGATGTCGCTCTACAAATTTCGCATCATACGGGGAGCATCAAGCGCATCGAATTATCCGCATATCACCAGTATCAGCAGAGATACTTTCAATAGAATAGTCAAGCCTGAATGAGCAGAACAGTAACTACATTGGATTTGACCGGAATCAGAGTTAACATTGCGGAAAGAGCAGGATGAGCGCTGTATTTGGCAGCATATATGAAAAATAACGAGCATCAAATTTTCGACATATCACCAATAGCAGCGGCAGTACGTCTAGATGAATGTTAAAGCTCGAATATGGAAAACTCGTAATACGCTGGTCTTAACCCAAACCACAGTTGACGTAGCGCAAACCGTATGTCGTGCTCTGTATTTGGCAGCATATGACGTATATAACGCGC
>NW_025219969.1:955534-956700 GCF_014825855.1 Bombus pyrosoma | reverse complement strand
TGTGAAGTATAACGATCATTGAATTGTCGACATATCACCCATAGCGACGTAGATATGTTCAGATGAATATTCATGCTTGAATATGCAACACTGGAAATACTCTGGTCCTGACCTAGGACAGAGTTGACGCAGCGTAAACATGATGTCGCTCCACGTATTTAGCAGCATGTCCGCAGTGTATACCGCATCTAATTATAAACATATCAACAATAGCTGCGGAGATAAGTTCAGATGAATATACATGATTGAGTGCCCAAAATTGGAACAACGGTGGTCTTGACCTAGGACAGAGTTGACGTAGCGAAAACAAGATGTCGTTCCACGTATTTGGCAGCATGCCGAGAGTGTAAAACGCATCGTAGTATCAACATATCAACAACAGCAGCGGAGATACGTCCAGATGAATATTCACACTTGAATATACAAAACTGGAAATACGCTGGTCTTCACCCAGATGAGAGTTGCCATAGCGCAAACCGTATGTCGTTTCACGTACTTCACAGCATATTTGGAGTACATCGCGCACAGAGTTGAAGACATATCTCGAATAGCACAAACACAAGTCCCATTGAATATTTAAGCTTGAACTTGCAGAACTGCAAACACTTTGATCTTGACCAGGACCAGAGTTGACATAGCTCAAGCCGGATGTCGTGCTCTGTATTTGGCAGCATTTGTGGAGTATAACGCGCACAGAATTGTAGATATATCTCGCGTAGCAGCGGAGATACATTCAGATGAATATTCATGCTTGAATATGCAAAATTGGAACAACGCTGGTCTTGAACTAGACCAGAGTTGACATAGGGCAAACAGGCTGTCGTGCTCCGAATTGGGCAGTATATGCCAACTATACCGCGCATCGAAATGCCGACATATGCCGTATAGCAGCTGAGAAACGTTCAATTGAATATTGAAATCGGAATACACAAAGGTGCAAATACACAGGATTAGACCTAGATGAGGCTTCACATAGCGCTAAGAGGATGTCGTGATCTGTATTCGGCAGCATATGAGCTGTATAACGCGCATCGAATTATCGACGTATCACCAATAGCAGCGGAGATACGTTCACATGAATATTCATACTTGAATGTCTAAAACTGGAAATACGCAGGTCTTAACCTGGACCAGAGTTGATATAGCTCAAACCGGATGTCGTGCTC
>NW_025219969.1:953912-955034 GCF_014825855.1 Bombus pyrosoma | reverse complement strand
GCGCATCGAATTATCGACATGTCACCAATAGGGGCTGAGATACCTTGAATTGATTATTCAAACTTGAACATGCAAAACTGCAAATACTCTGGATTTGACCTAGACCAGAGTTGACATGGCGCATGCCGTATGTCGTACCACGTATTTGGTAACATATGTGAAGTTTAACGCGCATTGAATTATCGACATATCACCAATATCAGCGGGGATACGTTCAGATGAATATTCAAGCTTGAATATGCAAAACTGGAAATACACTGCTCTGAACCTTGACCAGAGTTGAAATACCGTAAACCGGAAGTCGCGCGCAGTATTTGGCATCACATGTGAAGTATAACGCGCATTCTATTGTCGACATATCACCAATAGCAGCAGAAATACGTTCAGATGAATGTTTATGCTTGAATATGCAAAACTGGAACTACGCTAGTCCTGACCTAGACCAGAGTTGACGTAGCGCAAACCGAATGTCGTGCTCTGTATTTGCAGCATATGTGGAGTATAACGCGCATTCTAATGCCTACAGATGAACAATAGCAGCAGGGGATCATTCATTTGAATATTGAAGTCTGAATATGCAAAAGTACAAATACGCAGGATTTGACCTAGACCAGATATGACGTGGCGCAAACCGATTTTTTAGCTCTGTATTTGGCAGCAAATGTGTAGTGTAAAGCGCATCGAATTATCGACATATCGCCAATAGCAGCGGAGATACGTTGAATTGAATATTGAATCACGAATATGCAAAACTGCAAATGCGCTGGATTTGGTCTCGCCGAAGGTTAAGATAGGACAAACAGGATGTCATGCCCACCGTTTGGCAACGTATGTGGTGTATAACGCACATAGAACTATCGACATATCACCAAAAGCAGCAGAGGTACGTTCGGATGAATATACAAGCTTGTATATACAAACCAGGAAATACGCTGGTCTTAACCTAGACCGGAGTTCATATAGCTAAAATCGGATATCGTGTTCCGTATTACGCAGCATATGGAGAGCATAAAGCGCATCAAATTAGCGGCATATAACCAATAGAGGCTGAGATACCTTGAACTGAATATTCAAACTTGAATATGCAAAACTGGAACTACGCTGGTCTTGACCTAGAACAGA
>NW_025219969.1:952321-953412 GCF_014825855.1 Bombus pyrosoma | reverse complement strand
TACATAACGTTATACGTTATATCGTAAAGCTACATAACGTTATACGTTATATCGTAATGCTACATAACGTTGTACGCTCTAACGTAATACTACATAACGTTATACGTTATATCGCAATGCTACATAACGTTATGCGCTATATCGTAATGCTACATAACGTTATACGTTATAACGTAAAGCTACATAACGTTATACGTTATAGCGTAATGCTACATAACGTTATACATTATATCGTAATGCTACATAACGTTATACGCTATATCGTAATACTACATAACGTAATACGTTATATCGTAAAGCTACGTAGCGGTATACGTTATAATGTATTACCATATAACGTTATACGCTTAACGTAATACTACATAACGTTATACGTTATATCGTAAAGCTACATAACGTTATACGTAATATCGTAATACTACATAAAGTTATACTTTATAACGTATTGCCATAAAACGTTATACGATATAACGTAATACTACATAACGTTATACGTTATATCGTAATGCTAGAAAACGTTATACGATATAACGTAATACTACATAACGTTATACGTTATATCGCAATGCTACATAACGTTATACGTTATAACATATTACCATATAACGTTATACGATATAACGTAATACTACATAACGTTATACGTTCTATTGTAATGCTACATAGCGTTATACGTTATAACGTAATACTACATAACGTTATACGTTATAACGTGTTACCATATAACGTTATACGATATAACGTAATACTACATAACGTTAAACGATATATCGTAGTACTACACAACGTTATACGTTACAACGTAATGCTACATAACGTTATACGTTATATCGTAACGCTACAGAACCTAATACGTTATAACGTAATGCTACATAACGTTATACATTATATCGTAATGCTACATAACGTTATACGCTATATCGTAATACTACATAACGTCATACGTTATATCGTAAAGCTACATTACGTTATACGTTATAACGTAATGCTACATAACGTTATACGTTATGGCGTAATGCTACATGACGTTATACATTATGACGTAATGCTACATAACGTTATACGTTATATCGTAAAGCTGCATAACGTTA